>NC_060275.1:101802475-102021803 GCF_021613505.1 Equus quagga
ATACATACTCATTGAATGAAGTACATTCATTCAACAAATAAGTATACAGAGAGAAAGAGAGAGGACTACTATGCTACTATTTGTGACTGGAAAAGAACTAACTACAAATAAATCTTAAGCTTCATTCAGTGATTTTACTGCTTTGGAAATGATTTTTCTGGTATACATTCAGGTAAAAACTAATGTTAGAATTTTAGAAACCAAGATTTTAAGTGAAATAAAAAATTAAAACATTTTAGTTATATAAAATGGCTGCAATACTAAATATGCATTAGAAATTTCAAATTTTAAAACAAAGTCACAATTTTATCAATTCTTATTTTATATCTCTCCCTTAAACATATCTAAAAGCACTGACATCCCAGTAACAATGAGCTCTCTAACCACAAGCTTTTGGGTTTCCCACTAAAATGCATGCACAATAGCTGATGTGCGACCTGGCACAAGTAATGTACATTATGGTGAGCATAATGCTTTACGATGCACCAGAAGTAAAGAATTCTAAGACTAATGGATTCACTCATGCGGATACAGAAGTCAGCTCGAAGATTCTAGTACTTGTTAAATTTGTGAAAATGGGAGCATCGAAATGTTAATGATTTTAATTGATTGGAACAGATTGAATAAATAAAAATCTATGACTTCATAGGGAGACTCAAATCAAAGAAAGACAAAAAGCAACCAAATGGAAAAACAACTACTATCACAATTACATGTCTATCAGCTTCTTACTCGGAAAATTAGTATTAAAGAAACAGGCAAATTCTCATACTGTTATTTCATTAGAAAGTATACCTCATTCAACAAATAACTCCAGATTGCTAGGAAATCATACACTCGTGACAATAATGCTAGTTGATAAAAGTAAAAGGAATCATAGAATTTGAAAATTACCAATGACCCCCAGTGAAATCACTGATTCAGAGAAGAACCATCAGGAAGTGCTAAATCCAGCAGGTGCAACGTTGGGTAACTGAACATTCCCAGCGTTCAAAGTTTCACGGTAGAGATTGCATACTATTTGTTACCAAAATGTGGTAACAATGCAGTGGAGAAACAAAATCACATTATGTGTCTTTTGATGTTAAAACATTCAATCTGAATCCAACCTCTCTCCTTTGGAGCTGATTTTCAGTTTACAGGAACACAGAGAATATCTTAAATAACAATTTGGAAATGATGAGGGAATCTAGAATAGAGAACATTCTTCAAGGCAAGTGTCCTCATCTTCCCCACAAGCCAGTACAAGAGAAAAAGGGTAAAGGGAAGAACTATACTAACTTAAATAGAAAAGAGAAAACAAGAAAATGAAATATGTAGACATTGGTTATAATTTTGTTTGAGGTAAAAAAGAGCTACTAAATGCATTTTGGGGAAAAATAGGGGAAATTAAAAATGGAATGTATATTATATAATATTAGTTTTGTTGGCATGACAACTGAACTGTAGTTAGATGTGAAAAGTATTCCTCTTAGTTTGAATATATTTATTCAAGATTATATACATAAAGTGTTAAGACACCTGTCAATAACTGTGGTATTTTAGCTCTTCAGTATTTGTTTTCACCAGAGTGCAAATGAAGCCAGTAGAGCAAAATTTAACAATTATTCAATCTAGGGATTGGTATACCTGAGTCTTCACTGTATTATTTTATGCTTTTCTTTATTTTTGAAAATTATTTTTATAATAAAATGTTTCAAGTTTCTTAGATTGTTTTGCGATATACAATATAGAACATATACAGTATAAGAATCCATATTTAGTACATAGAATAAATAATAGCTATTTTCATAGCAGTGAGCTTCTTAAATACAGTGTTCTGACATATATGTGACATATAATTTTCCAGTGTCACGTGTTCAATGTTATTGAGAGAGAGAGAAAGAGAGAGAGAATTGTGTTATTTTTTAAAACACGCAGTCAGCCAGAGGAATTATAGTTAAGAATTCCTTCTGAGTATTTTAAAATACCAGACTATCAATCATTTAAAGACTTTGAAAAAACAAGTGTCATTTAGTGTGGGCATGGATAACAGAAAACTAATTTAATGATTCGAAGCTACATTCTCTGTCATGTCAGGAGTGTCCCGCTCAGAGCTCATTACTAGCCCTACATGACCTGACATAAAATCCAATACAGTACATGCCCCACAGTACTCAGCTGCAAGGGGCAAGGAGTCCTTAGACTGTGCATGCCTGGTTAGATGACAAAAGGGCAGCACAGCGGATGATTTGCTTTCATGACCTCTAAATTTTTCCCATTACTTATTCTCTGATTGCACATGCAAACTCGGTACATCTTGCTATGGCAAATAATAATAATCCTACTACTAAGAAATAACTTTTCAGTCTTGGGAGCTTGTGTCTTATTAGAAAAAAAAAATGCAGCTTAATGAAAAAGAATCAAGTCCTGGAACAAATTGATAGTGTGAATTAGCACAGAAAGAAATTTGATAGTTATTGATAGTTATATATGGCCACTTGATTTCTGTATACCTGACTTTACTTAATTGTATTCTATGGAAAGCAATGAATGACTTGGAAAATCTAATTCATTTTTGATAACTGTAAGTCAATCCCTCACTAAAAAGAGATGTATTTCTTTCATATTCCAGAAAGTTCCACTATCTGATTTTTTAAGAATTGTACTTCTTTTCTATCCCAAACATATTTCACTGTGAGAAAGTAATTATTTCAAGTATTAAAATTTAACTGAATTGCAATAAAGATCCCTCTCAACCACCATTAACATCTCATCAGGACTCGAGGCCAAAATATATACGTTTTCTGTCACAGGAAACCTTATTGCTTTTAGAAATTATTTGGAGGACTCCTTTCTCATCAAATTATTTCTGAATTTGTTAAATTCCTCATTGAAAGCAACTACTTATAACTACTTAAAATCAGAGTACAAGATGCTTAGTAGTGACAATATGGAAGTTTTGCACTTCTTTCAGGCCCAGTTGTATTGATTCAAACATGTTATTGCAAGATAACTGTAACTTGTACATTGTTACAGACACAGAATTTCATATTTTAAAAAATGCCATGGGCATCTACATATGCCATCTACTGGTCACACTAAAATGTCTTACTTTCACCCTAATGAGGCTAACCGATTTTCAAGTTAATCAGGGTGATAGTATTAGTTTCACAAACTGACTGTCTGAATGCGGGTTTGTAAGTGAAATATATTTTTCTCCTTTCAAACACATTCTTGCCTAAAGTATGTAATGTTCTACAAGGCTAAGTGTAAACAAATTCTATTAATTTTCAGCAAGTTACTGTTCAGTGAAATAAAATTGCCGTTTGATTGTAACAAGGAAAACCCTAAACAGAACACATAACTCAGTATTACTGGCAGTTGGAAAAGACACATTGCCTAGATTACTGTTAGTGACTAGGGAAATAAATGACCATTTTAGAGGTTTTAGAAGCACTTGGAAGAGTAAATGAAGATAACTTTTGAAAACTGCTGATGGGAATTCATCATAATGGAGGCCTGAGTTATATAAACAACATTTATTTCCATGATTTGATCATTCTAGAAAGGAATGAAGTTTGGGTGAAAAGAGATTTCTTTATATGAAAAAAATGCTGAAACAGCATAAGAGAAAATTCAGAAAGAGTTTTTGGTTAGTACTAACAGGTAGCAGAAAAAGTTTCGTTTACATCATGTTGAATTTAAAAGCCCAGGATTTACTTAGATGTCCAATAAAAAAAGCCAGCCCTGGTGGTCCAGTGGTTGAGTCAGTGTTCTCACCACCAGGACCTGGGTTTGCTTCCCAGTTAGAGAACGACACCACCCACCTGGTGTCATACTGTGATGGCTGCATGTTACATGTGATTCATGAAAGCTATGCCATTGGTATTTCAAATACCAGCAGAGTCACTCTTGGTGGACAGGTTTCAGTGGACCTTCCAGCCTAAGACAGACTAGGAAGAAGGCCCTCTCTACCCACTTCCTAAAAAATTGGCCATAAAAGAGGTCAGGCCGGTGGTATAGTGGTTAAGTTGGCATGTTCCCTTTCGGAGCCCTGGGATTTGCCGGTTCGGATCCTGGGTGCAGGCCTATGCACTGCTTGTCAAGCCATGCTGTGGCAGGTGTCCCACATAAAATAGAGGAAGATGGGCACAGATGTTGGTACAGGGCCAATCTTCCTCAGCAAAAAGGAGGATTAGTGGTAGATGTTAGCTCAGGGCTAATCGTCCTCAAAAAAAAAAAAAAATGGCCATGGCAACCCTATGAATAGCAGTGGTCCATTGTCTGAAATAGCACTGGAAGGTGAGAGGAGGGTGCAAAAAGACTGGGCAGGGTTCTACTCTGCTGTATACAGGGTTGCCAGGAGTCAAAATCTACTTGAGGCCGCTACCAACCACCAA
This sequence comes from Equus quagga, assembly GCF_021613505.1. Lineage (NCBI taxonomy): Eukaryota > Metazoa > Chordata > Mammalia > Perissodactyla > Equidae > Equus > Equus quagga. The sequence continues at coordinate 101,806,858 of NC_060275.1, forward strand.
GAAACTCCCAGGTGTTTCCTTTATTAGAATGTTATGCACAGGATTCAGAAGGCTGATATGTTAAAAGCTTCAGCTTGTCTATGACACTAGATGAAGCTGCATTAAATATAGCTCTGCCAATTGTCAGCTGTCTCAGCTTAGTAGGACAAAAAGTGATTAGGTTTGCTGAACACACAGAATAAAATAGTGTTTGAAGATATCTGGGGTGTGGACAGCAAGTGCATTCAATACATGTGCTCCAAGAATTTTTTTTTTTTAAAGATTTTATTTTTTTCCTTTTTCTCCCCAAAGCCCCCCAGTACATAGTTGTATATTCTTCACTGTGGGTCCTTCTGGTTGTGGCATGTGGGACGCTGCCTCAGCGTGGTTTAATGAGCAGTGCCATGTCTGCGCCCAGGATTCGAACCAACGAAACACTGGGCCGCCTCCAGTGGAGAGCGTGAACTTAACCACTCGGCCACAGGGCCAGCCCCGCTCCAAGAATATTTTTGAGAAAATAAAATCTATTATTTCTCTTTTACATGTCTAAGATACATTTTAAAAATTCTATATATTTTTCAAATATTTATAATTTTAGTAAACATGAAAGAAATATTCACATATGCATCTATGTTTCCAAAAGCTCTAAGTTAATATCTAAGGAATAGACATTTAATAATGACTAAGTTGAGATCACTATCCTGAAGACCTCTAAAGATCATTAAGACACCTTTTAGTTTTATTGATTTGAGTTTTATTTTAATTTATGGGTTTGATCATTTAAGAGAAAAAGTATTCATCATCATTAGGAAAAGTTCTTTTATTCATCAAATATGTCCATTTTTTAAAACTACAATTTTAGATTTTAAAATACAACTAATTCATTTTAGATAGTTAAAAAAAGGAAATGGTATAAATTTTTTAATCCTTTATTTGTAGGAAAATAAAAACTTGGTAAACAATTCTAATGAATATATAAGGAATAGATTCTCAAGAAGCACCTCACATTAAGTGACCTAATCATATATTTAACTCCAGTGATTTTAATATATTGTCCATTAAAAACAAGAATTGTTCACACTGATAATGTCTACAAATTATTCTACCCTCAATAATCTCTTGGATACTGTTTTCAGCGAAAGTGACTAAAGCATGTGATCTATGTGGAGATCAGACTTCACTCTCTCTCTTTCACTTCTTTTTATTACCTGAAATGGACTCTTCTACACAAATCAGATGTTCTCAGTGCAGACTGCCCAATTCAGATCAATTACAAAGAGTAAGCTACAAGACAAGGAATAGCGGAAGACGTGGCTGGAGAGGCAGGTGGTGGTCACGGTGAATCTTACATGTGATGCCGAGCGGTTCGGAACTGTCATGGAGGCTGCACAAAATCATTGAAATTTTAACCAGCACATTGAAATGATCAGGTATACTTTTAGGTAGATGTCACTGTCTGCTTTATAAAAAATATAGATTTAAGTTATGAATGACTAGAATTAAATGATCGTTTGGAAGACTTTTGCAACAACCCAGAAGAAAAATAACGAAGGCACAAAATAAGGTTAATGATAGCTGTGAATGAAACAGAGGGTAGGGGTTGAAGTAGGAAAGAAAGTAGGCACAAAGAAGGATTTGGAAATTTGTTCTATTCAAGGGGCTGAGGTCTTTGCATTCCGCTTCCAGATTTTGTTTAAGTGTAACATTTACAGCTTCTTTAAATTTGAAGTGTTAGATTACAGACAATCTTCCTCCTGGAAAGCATTCATTTGAAGTAGAATTCAAAGCAGTATGGAGGATAACATATTAGCACACCGTAATAATATGAACAAGCAATTGATGATAGTTAAGATTTATATTACAACTGCTGAAAGAATAAATAATAAACATAAGTTGAAAGTTCTGTCTTTAGGTAGGAGTGAAATTAATGCAAATTGAAAATATGTTTATTTAATGTAGTGTGTATATCTATGTTGTACATAATTAATTGCAAAATCAGATGGAACAGAATGTAAGTAGATGTTCAGAGAAGATGAATAAGTGATTATTAGTAAAGAGGTGGGAAATTTTCATATGATGTATAACATGCGATCTATAATTCTAGAATTAAAAATAGGTAACAATTTAAATAGAGTTTCTAGATTTATCAAAAAAAGTTAATTTTGAATTTCAGATTAGTAACATAATTTATTAGTATAAGTATGTCTCACATAATATTTAGTAACTTATACTAAAACTTATCCACTGTTTATCTAAAATTCAAATATAACTGAATAGCTTGTTTTATCTGGAAACCACAGATTTAAAGGAAAATAGCAGTCCAACAAAGAAAACCCTCAACAGTGAAGTGAGATGTGATAAACACGTCACATAAATATTGAGGTGAAGGCATATGTTGTAAACAGAAAAGCATACATTTATAGAGAGAGAAGTCCAGATCTGAAGAGCATCAAATGTTGAGCAGAGAAATGTAACTCATTGAAGTTAGAAGTATGAAACCATTTAAAGCTTTGATCAGGAGACCAATCAAAATGTGTTTAAGAGTAATCTATCTAGAAATTGAATTCTTAATGGATAGGACAGTTAAAGACTCTGGAGTCAGAGATTTAAGAGAACATTTAACCTGGGTTTGTAGTATACTCTTCTGATAAATTATTGCAAATAAAACAGAAGGTCTGTGAAAAAAGGGAAATTGTGGTCAAGAGTACTAAATGCAATTGCAAAGACAGAGTAACTGGAAAAGGTGTGATAAGAATACTGCATATGTTACTGGGATTTTTTTTTTTAAGTTAGTAGGAGGTGGTTTCGTGAATGAACTAAGACGATATATATGCAGTAAAAAGGGCAAAAATTAAAAATCTGACAATTTCAAGCATTGACAAGTATGTAGAGCAACTGGAACTTTCACACATTGTGGGTGGTAATACAATAAGGCATAATTATTTGGGGAAATATTTTGGTAGTTCCTTACCAAGTTAGCATTCACTTAACCAATGCTGCATCATTTCTGCTAAGAAGTAGTCAACCAAAAGATATGAAAAGATATGTCGACACAAAAACATATACACTGATGTTCATCGAAGCTTGACCCATAATAGCTTCCAACTGGTAACAACCCGAGTGTCCATCACTGGTGAACTGTAGACCTAAAATGTGTGCATTTTATCTCAGGTAAATTGTATTTTGAAAAATTTGATTTAGAAATTCAGTTGGCATATGAATCACCTTTCAAGTTTATGAAAGCACACATTCTCAGACCATCGTGACAGATACACTCACCAGCTAGAGGTAGGTTAGGGATGGAGCACCTCACAGGTAGCTGCAATATTTGAATGTGGTTACATAAATGTTTACTTGTTCAAGGTGTTATATACTATGCCATATGTATTTTAAATATAATATGCGGCTATCTGGTAAATTAGCACCTAATTTCTCTGTTCTTAAAATTTTCCTATACTTAGTCAAATAGTATCCTCTTTAAATTGTCAGCTCTGTAGAGATAAAACAGATGAGTTCGTATTAAAAACTGTCAACTGAGAAAGTGTGTTATTTCTTTCTCACTCTTAAATGGAGATCCATATTTCCATTGAGTATAATATAATCACAGGAAGTGGGGCTTAGATAGGAACGCATTTGTCATTTCTAGTTTTTATATCAGTTTGCAGTTTATATCAGATACAGATCATATTATATAAACCTGTGTCTCATGGATCTACAATTTCAATCACTTCACAAAAGTCTTTACTTAAAAGATGTGTTTTAACATTCCACTAATTTCACTTATACTTAATCATTCTAAACTCCAAATCGAAAATAGCAAGTTTTGGTTGCTTATAAATTCTCTGAGCCTGTGTCTGAACATATAATAGTTATATTTTACCTCTTTGAAGAAAAGGAAGAATTACTGAAACCCTTTAAATCTTAATTTGTGGAGAAATGTATATATACAAATATTAATTGAGCATCGACTATATGCAGTATTATCTGGGTGACCCAAAATAACCCAAGCATTGATACTATCAATATGTGATCAATATAAGAAAAATTATCAAGATATTTAAATACAGTTGGGGTAGTCTGATTCCCACAAAGAAAGGTCAAAGTACAATGGAGTCTCAGAAAAGAGCATGATCAGATATTATCCGAGAGGAAAAACAAAATAATAACTTCAGAAATAGGACGTAAAGAGTGCCATAGGGGCTGCCCTGGTGGCATAGCAGTTATGCTTGTGTGCTCTGCTTTGGCGGCCCAGGGTTCTCTGGTTTGGATTCCAGGTGTGGACCTACACAGCGCTCCTCAAGCCATGCTGTTACAGGTGTCCCACATATAAGGTAGAGGAAGATGGGCACAGATGTTAGCTCAGGGCTGATCTTCCTCAGCAAAAAAAAAAAAAAAAGAATGCCATAATTAATTGAATGAAATGTACTTCAACTTTAAATACTAATCATTCACATAATTGCTCTTGTCTATAAATAACCTGTAAATACATATGTTTATGACTAAGCACAGACTTTTTTAAGGATCATTGGTCTTTGCTGGTCCTAAGTACTATACTCGAAAATTGGTGGCAAACACTGAACTGCAATATTCCTCCAATTAATACACCAGCTACTCCAAGGTTATGATATCCTAATTTGGCTCTTGAGGTTTTTTTCCCCAAACAAAATTAGAGACTACACAGTGAGTTGATAGAGTGATAAAATTGTGATTATAGGTATTGATCACAGAACTTAGAAACATGGAAAAAAGGAAGAATAAATATACGGGGGTCTTTTTCATTAAAGATTGGCCCTGAGCTAACATCTATTGCCAATCTTCTTTTTTTTTTCCCCTTCTTCTTCTCCCCAAAGCCCCCCAGTACATAGTTGTATATTCTAGCTGTAGGTCCTTCTGGTTGGGCTATGTGGGACGCCCCCTCAGCATAGCCTGACAAGTGGTGCCAAGTCCGTGTCCAGGATCGGAACTGGCAAAACCCTGGGCCGCCAAGGTGGAGCTCAAGAACTTAACCACTCGGCCACAGGGCCGGCCCTGAAATATATGGTTTTAATTGTAAGAGAAATCAGGATTGTATGGTTGTTTTTCATTTTTACTTTTTTAAAGTATTTGTGCTACCATATGCTATGCTTGCATATGTTGGCAACCAAAAGAAAAAGAGCCAACAGAATCTTTGAGACTGGTTGTTAAAGATACTGAAAGGAAAGAGCTTGCTAATCGCCTTATAAGAGAGACAAAATATGACATTTTTTATAGTGAAGGCGTGGGACAGTTAGCCCTTCTTCTGATACTGGATGGGACTTTTAAAGAAAAAAAATGTTTGCAAGGTTAGAGATCTTTTGAAGGTAAGCATCCCACCTCTAATGGCACTAAAGGAAGAGACAGAGTGGGCAGACATAGAAAATTGAGGTCTGGTGTGGCCACCAAATAGAGAATCCAGAAGGACCTCACCAGGGCTCGTGCATATATGACTGAGAATGTTGTGCTTCTGACATGTGCGGGAATGGCATTCCCATTGTAGTATCCTGAGTATGTATAGCTATTGGAAAATTTTCCTTGTGAAAACAGTAAACTGCTTTGAGGAAAAGGTATATTTTTATAATTAACATCGTCACCACATTGGTTAACAATGGGGAGGTAAGAAACAGTAAATTAAACATTGCCGGGCAGTGTGGAGGGGCTGGGGGTATCAAAGCCAGCGTGGATAGGCAGTGGCCACCAATGGTAAAGGAAAGGGGAGCAAACAGATGTGGTCAACTATATGGTGATGTGTGACAGACATAATTTTGAGCTAAACAACTTCTAATTCAGATGGAAGAAAATGAGAGATTCTAACAAACCTTGTAGGGAATGTGTGACGTGTCTGAAGATACCTGGTTCTGATCTGAGAAACACGGAACTTACAGAGTCGTCAAAGATGGTTGAAAGGGTGAGTTGGTGGGGTGTTTGCAGGATACGGAATAAGCTATATATCTGAACAGTGATTTAACTTTCCAAAATTGGCTAATAATAATTGGTAGTCAGAATAAAGAAAACAATTCTTAAAAAGTGTTCTGATTTTTCTCTCCAATTAATGTTTTATTATCTAATCTGCAAAGATTTAATGAGGAGAAATAATTATGGCAATAAAATGGTAAATTAATTCTGATCATAAAGTGATTTTAACTATATGCTATATTTAATTTCACCTGTGATGTGTTTTATCACATTGTTGATTTTTGGGGTCTTAAATTTGGCTTTACTGGCAGTGGTGGTTTTAGCAGATTTTTATATTTTCGTAATTTGATTCTAATTCATTTGACTGACTAGTTTGCTCATAACAAAGCACAGTTTTTTGTTATATTAACCATGTATATATGTGGACTTAATTTTTAAAAGGGAGGCTAAAACAGACTACATAACAATAGTGGTAACGTTAACTATTTCAATTCGTATTTTAAGAAATCATAATTAAGATTATGTGACATTAACAGTTATTTAAGATTCTATATCTTACATGTAAAATTCATTTAGGTCCAAAATTTCTCTTACTAACCAGTTATATACTTCCATTTCTTTATTCCACATATCAGATTATGAAATCCTGGGAGAAAATTTAAACTGTTTCTTGGGATAGTGTGCATAGTGGTCGTCATGGGTTCAAATCTCCACTCTGTCACTTATTGGGAATATACATTTGGATAAGTTACCTAAACTCTCTGCACATCAATTACCTTCTCTGGAAAATGAAGGTGATCATAATAGTCCTCCGATGCCATAGGATTGCTACGAGGAACACACTGTCATTAAGTACAATACTTATAGAGTCTTTGGTACAGAGAAAGTGGAGCTCTCTGAGTTTTTCTATAGAGATTTTTCATACCACAATTTCTTCAGTTTTTCAGAAGACAGGTTTATAATCTGCTTTAACCTGTTTGCTGTCCTCTCTAGTGATATTTCTACACTATTTTGTTCATTTTGGATATGAATATTATAAATCAGTAACCATGAATATCTTAATAAAATAGCTCGCCGTATATATAAACAATTGCTATCATATTTCAAAACCCTAGAACTCCCAGCTTCACTCCCAAACACAGCCCTGACACTGTGAATTTGCATCTTTGGCCTGTGAGCCTGGGTATGTTTAATTGATTAAAAGTTCACCAGGTGAGACAAATACACACTTCTGGTTAAGAACCACAATTAAGGTTATCCCATGTAAGATTCCTCTCACAATTCAGCGTTTAGGATCACTTCCTTGATTCCCATGTTTCAACACATCTGTTGATACCCTTGCACCAAAAAGTGACAGAATTTATTTTAATTCTATTTCAGTAGAACTTCTCAAATAACTTTGTAAATAATAAAAAGATGAATAAATCTCCTTGGTGCATTCTTCCTTTAAATAGTGCAATGCTTTGTGATCTTCATAGCTATACCTTCTTAGATTTCTATAGTCTTCACAGGTTTTTTCTGTGTGTTAACACCAAAACTCAGCAAATATTGATTTCTGAAATGCTGAATAAAAAATTATGTTGTTCATCTAAAATATTTAAATTTTTCCATCGCTCATCTATTATATCCCATCATAGACAGTTATTGACAATATATTCTACATCTGCTAACTTCCTATCTTCCTCCAAGGCATGATAAAGTTATTCAGGTAATGTTTAAAGCATGAATACACTTGTCTTTATAAATATTTTGTTACAAGGAGCTACTGAGAAAGATATTTCAACATTCTCTCATTCTTCTTTTTAAACTTATTTCTCTGGGAGAAGTCTGTCCTTATTAAACTGATAGACTTCTACTAAATATAACTCCAACTGAGAAACATGATTTTCTCTGATTTTAAGTTCTCAATTATAATCATTAAAGTTGAACTCATAGAAACAGAGGGTAGAAAATTGATTATCATGGATTAGAGGGTGAGAAAGACAGGGAGGTAATGGTCAAAGGGTACAAGATTTAAGGTACAGTTACAAGATGAATAAACTCTGAGATCTACTATATAATGTGGTGACTATAGCTAATAACACTGTGTTATGTACTTGAAATTTGCTAAGAGAGTAGACCTTAATCTTCTTGATTTACTGAAATATTATAAAGGTAAATTAACCTTGTTTGTATTTTGCATTATTAAGAAATGATTCAGGGCCCAGCCTGGTGCCATAGCAGTTAAGTTCCTGTGCTCCACTTCAGTAGCCCAGGGTTCATGGGTTTGGATCCTTGGCATGGACCTACACATCACTTATCAAGCTATGCTCTGGCAGACGTCCAACATATAAAGTGGAGGAAGATGAGCACAATGTTAGCTCAGGGCCAATCTTCCTCAGCAAAAAGAGGAGGATTGGTGGTAGATGTTAGCTCAGGGCTAATCTTCCTCAAAAAAATGAATAATTCAATGTTACAAAGAATCTCCATATCTCTCTTCATTCTACTTTCTTTAGTTTATATTTTCTCACTTCTAATTAGTAAACGTAATCAGCAGATTTCAAAATACATACCTCAGAAAACTCTGCAATGTTAACATTCGCTGAATGATTCTTTCATTATATTCAGGATAGTCAAAACGTTATGCAAGTGCATCCTAGTGACCCAGCTTAAATAAAGTGAGAAGAGAAAATGAACTGAGAAAAGATAAAAACTGCTGACCAGCTCTGCTCTCTTTCACTAAGGGCAGTCGGAGAAAATATGAAGAGGAGTTTCAGCATGAAGGATTTGGAATTACTTCCTGTCAACGAGGGGCCTAAAATATATGTTTTTTTGATTGAACAATAAACTCAGGTAATAAAGCAGTAAAAAATCCAATAACGTCTGATTACACAAATATTTTATGTACCATAAGTAAGTCAATACACAATTTAAAGCAAAAAGAAAACTACCGAATTTTACTGTACCTTAGGTTAAATATTTTGACCATTACACTTGCCAAGAATCCCACATTAATAATTGCTAATCACTGTGTAATATGATCTTTGACAAAAGTTTTAAACTATTTTATTTGCTATTTGAGCACCCGGTGCTTAACAGAAGTGAACTCATTTTCTAAATCTTCCATAAACCTTTCATTGAAGGGGATACCAAATCCATACCAGACATAAAATGTTGGTAATATATTTCTGTTTGCTACATAATAATTCACTCTCCCAATTATAGCTGCAAAGTATTTTCTGTAATTATCTGATTGTCTGAAGTGATATTACTTACATTGTGTCTAACTAAAAGAGAATGACCCTATTTGTTTTTAATGGCTTTTGAGGGATATATTAACCTAATGAAATCGAAGCAGGGGAATAAAATAGGCTGGAGTATAATTTTTGTCCTAAATTGTCTTATGAAGAAAAAAATATGCTATAATTAATCTGCCAAGCCATCATCAATGGTGCTAGCTCAGTGAGAGGCATTAATATGCAAGTGAAGGGCTGTATTCTCTTACGGTAATATCGTTGAGGGAGGTTGTTGATTAAACTACTAAATGTGGACATACAAAAAGTATAAAACGAGAAATAATCAAGGGCTTATTGCACTTGAACTTAATTTAAACTTATATTTAGAATTTTTTTTTTTTGAGGACGATTAGCCCTGAGCTAACTACTGCCAGTCCTCCACTTTTTGCTGAGGAAGCCTGGCCCTGAGCTAACATCTGTGCCCATCTTCCTCTGCTTTTTATATATGGGACGCCTACTACAGCACAGCATGCCAAGTGGTGCCATGTCTGCATCCAGATTCCGAACTGGTGAACCCCAGGCAGCCCAAGCAGAATGTGTGCACTTAACCGCTGTGCCACGGGGCCGGCCCTATATTTAGATTAAATAATTGGCTAAAACCTTATGTGATTCTTATATTTGTTTTTTGTGTCTCAAGAATACATAATTGCTGATGTTCTTAATTTTTTTTTTAAAAAGACATTAGAATCTCTAATTTTCCTATCAGATATTTGCAAGAACTTAGACTTCATTCTTTTGCATTAAATAAATCTGAGGATAGTGATATCCATACCAACTGGGCAACTGAGGGCGCATGGTAACTAGGTGACCAATAGGTAAGTGTTAAGGCCCAGTATCAAGCTGAAAGCTGTTTCTCAAAAGTAGAGTATTATCCATGAGGATGGCCAGACTTCGCTCTAGTATCCTAGGGGTCTGCACTGTGATTCATCCATAAAAGCCAGTAAAAGGCCTGAAGCAGCATCTTTCTCTGCCATTGACACTCCAAGCATCACGAGATTTGCCGGATCACACGGCCCAAGTAGAAGAAGAGCTTGCATGGCAGCCTGGACCTGTCGCAGAGCTTTTTCATGTTCTGGGCCCCACTCAGAAATATCAGTCTTTCAGATCACTAGGCAAAGGAGCTGGAGTGGCATCATTTGAAAAATATATTGCTTCCAAAATAGAAGTGTCCCACTAGACTGTGTGCGTCTATTTCAGTTTACTAGGGATCAACTGCAACAGTTTATCCTTTACCTTAGAAGGAATATCTTGATATGCTCCACATCATTGGACCTAGAAATTGCACTCAAGTGAAAGGCCCTTGAATCTTATTCAAATTTATTTTACGTCGTCTGATACACAAGTATCTCACCAATATGTCTAGAGTAGTTGCTACTTCTAGCTCACTATGTCCAACCAGCATGATATCATCCATGTAAAGGACCGGCATGATGTCTTGAGGAACGGAGAGTTGATCAAGCTTATCGTAGACTAAATTATGACATAGGGCTTGAAAGCTGATGTACTCTTGAGGTCGGAGAGTGAACATGTATTATTAGACTAGCCGGCTGAAAGCAAACTGCCTCTAGTGGTCGTTACAAACAGTTAGTGGGGAGAAAAAATTGCCAGATCACTAGTTGCATACCAAAACCAGAGTATGGATAAATTTGCTCAAGCAATGAAACAAATCTGGAACAGCAGCTGCAATTACAGTCATCACCTGGGTGAGATTACGATAATCCACTGTCATTTGCTAAAATAGAGCTGTTTCCTGTGCAGAGACAAGATCTTCTCTTTAGCAAGGCCAAATTCTCTACTATACAAGATAACCCCTGACCTTTCATCAAGGATTCCCTCCCCGCACCAAGTCAGATGCTTAACATTTGGAGAAGCCAATTTGGGGATAGGGATAGATTTAAAGAAAACAGCTAATCTATCATAGCATCTCTAGAAAACAAACAGATGAGCAGTTCTCTAATTTCTTACTTGATCCACACAAGCAGAAGGGTTCTAGGCTGCATGAGCAGAAGTCTAACTCAAATCACCAAAACAGAGACTCACGACCCCTTAATAAATTCTCAGACTTGCGCCAGTTTATAGACCTAGAATCTCTTAAATGAAGAGGAGGCAGGGTGCACTTGAAAAAGGAACTAGCATCACTGATAAATATTTATGCTATTAATATTTCTCCCAGTGTTTTCCAAAGGGACATATGACAATTTACCAGGTAACTTTACAGTGGGAAATCAGACTTTATAGGGATTCCAGAACACTGGCATTGAAATGACGCTAATCCCAGGACACCTTAGAAGGCACTGTGGCCCACCAGTCAGAGAAAGGGTTTACGAAGGCAAGGGGGTCAGCAGAGTTTTAGCTCAGGTCTGTCTCAGAGTGGATTCAGTGGATCCCATGACTCTAACCTATGGTATTTCCTCAGCTTTAGAACGTGTAATTGCACTGGATATACCCAGCAATTGACAGAAATCCCACATGGTCCCCTGACCTTTTGTTGGGCTTTTATGGCAGGATAAAGGTAGAGGAGAGAAAGACTAACAGCTATATGATTTGATTCTAGTTTATTTTTACACTGTGACCAGATATACTTTTTAATACACTTACTTACCCAATCAAAAATTTTTATAATTCTTTGTGGGCTTTTATGGTAGAAAAGGCCAAGTGCATGCCATTAGGACAGTCTCTCCCTACAAAAATTGAAAACCAAAAGTAATCCTGCCTTCCTGGAGGGACTGCCGAGATTAATACTATTGTAAAGGATGTGAAAGATTCAGGAGTGGTAATACCACCACATTCCCATTCAGCTTAACTATTTGGCCTGCATGGAAGGAAGTCAGTTTTTCGCAATAGATCTTATATTTCCTACTGGTTCTGTTTCTCTGGTTGAACCCTGACTGATAAAGATTATGGTACCTGGTGTGGAATGCTGCTGAAAAATAGTTGAAAATATGGAAATGGCTTCAGAATTTGGAAGCTGACAGAGCATGGAAGAATTTTGATAACAATGATAGAAAAGAATCCTACATATATTTGATCAGACTACTAGTATAAAAATGGACCTTAAAGGGATTGTGGGTGAGGTCTCGGAAGCATAATAGAGAAAACCTGTTTCATCTTAAAGAATATCTAAATCATCATAAAAAGTCTTTTTGGAAGTGAGGGCTCAAAAGGAAACGAGGAAAATGTTATTGGAAACTGGAGGAAAGGTGATCTTTGTTATATAGCTGAGAAAAACATTATGTTGTATTGCAATGTATCATATGATGAATTGCATTATAAAGATGTGTGAAAAGCAGAACATTTAAGCAATGAACTTAGGTATGTAAATAAGGAAATTTCCAAGTGAAGTGTTGAAGACGTGGTATAGTTTCTTCTTATCCTTATAGTAAAACTCTAGAGGAAAGCGATAACTGGGGGAAGAACTATTAAGTGGAAACGAACCACACCTTCATGATTTGGGAAATTGTAAGCCTATCCAGATTGCAAAAGACACTAAAATGAAAAGATTAACTTTCAGTAAAGTGTGCTCTTAAGAGAAAGCCAGCATTTTGCTAGTGTTCCAGCAGTGTCAAAATATCAGAGTATTTAGTCACACAGAGGGAACCTTTGAAGGGAAGGTGATGTGACAACAGAAGCAGAGAAAGGAAGGGAGATGTGACAATGGAAGTAGAGAGTGGATTGATGTAGGGCTCTGAGCCAAAGAATGCAGGCAGCTTGTAGAAGCCAGAAAAGACGAGAAAATGAATTCTCCCCTAGAGGCCCTAGGAAAATCGAAGCCCTGCCAACACCTTGATTTTCACTGGCTGAGGCTCATTTTGTACTCTGAACTCACTCAAGAACTGTAAGATAATAAGTAACTTGTGTTGTGTTAAGTCATTAAGTTTGTGGCAGTCTATTGCAGCTGAAATAGGAAATTAATACAAGAACCCAAGTGGATTCTAATAATTCAAAAGGGATCTTGGAAAAGACCTTGTTATTATTATGGAAAAATAAAAATATCATTTCTCTCCTTTTGTGTTCTCTAAGAAGAGTTATTCTCCCAACATTTTCCCCAATATAGTTTAACAAATATAGATTATTGATTCCAACAGCCAAATTTCCATCAAACTTTTAAAGATAGATTCCACTTTTCTTTATCTGTTTATGGAAATATTAATCCTAGAGCCAAATAAGAAAATTAATTTCCACTATTTTTTAGTTCAGAAAACCAATATTAAGTAATAAATAACTAGACCTTATATAGTGTTAACTTGTGGTCTGTAATCATTAGAAAAACAGGATAACTAATAAAGACTGAACCTTTTTATCAAATTATATTATTTTCATGACAAATATATTTGGATTACACTTGGATATATTTGGCTTATCTCTCCTCTTCCACAAAGATTTCTGAAAATAGTCCGTGGATAAACTGTGATTTTAGCACATATACCCTTAGAGAAAAACAATTTGTATGGTGTACTATTTTGCTATGGCTGCCATAAAAATAAACAAAAAACCCACAAACTGAGTGGCTTAAACCACAGAAATTTATTTCCTCACAGTTCTGGAAGCTAAAAGTCCAAGGTCAAGGTACCAACATGGCTGGTTTCCTCTGAGGCCTCTCTCTCACACTTGGTCCTCTGTGGATTCGTGCCTCTGGTATCTCTTATGTCCTAATCTCCTTCTTTTTATAAGGACACCAGTCAGATTGGAATAGGACACACCATCACGATCTTATTTTAACTTAATTACATTTTTAAAACTCTATCTCCAAAAAAAGTCATATTCTGAATTATTTGTTAAGGATAGGACTTCAACATATGCACTTGGGGGAGCTCAATTCAGTCCATAACGGAAATGTACATTAGTGTTACATCTATCTCCCAAATTATATTGTGTTCATAGAACTAAATATACTATAATCATTTTTTGTGGCTCTTTTGTAAGAATCCTTCATTAATATCTCTTTGGTCCCTGCATCCTCATTTTCTAAAATATTATATGGAAATATAGAGAACATTACACACTTTTTTAGTTGGTTTAATAATTTCTTTTAAGAGAAAATCTGAGTAATTCCTTGATAGACCAAAATGTGAAGGAGAAAAAAGAAGAAAACAGTTCAAGGACTTTGAATTTTGACTAATCCCTTTCATTAAAAACCTTTAAATAATGAAATACTTGGTGAAACTATTCTTGTGTGAAATAATAAAGAGAGGATGAGTCATCCAACTAAAACAGAGAGAAAGTAAAGTTAGCAGACGGAAACCCTAGGACTGAAAACAAGAGGAGATTCTGAAACTCTGTGGGAATTCACAGAAAACTTAGGGAAAGTTGGGACTTGCCCAGACTAACAAAACCAAGGGCTTGGAAGGGGACCGTGGGATGGTGACCTTCCAAGGAAATTTCACCTGGAATGCAAATACCGTTGTGCATTTTTTTATTTGTTATGGATTATTCAATTGGACAGCCTATCACAAGTAAAAGCATTTTTCACGCATCATGCAGACAGACTATGTTAAAATCACTGTTTCCTGGTATATCAGAAGGATTAAATTACCAACATTGAATGCTTTCTGAAGGAGTTTACAGAATTAGAATAATCAAAAATATTGCCCCAGTACATAGAGTTAAATGTGCTGTCTGCTCTGATAAGCTTTGATGAAATGAGGGTAAAGGTGGAGCTGGGCTGAGGAGAGATTTTTCCAGGAAGTATGCTGATGACAAAAACACAGAGGTGAAGAGAGCATTTTACTTGAAAGACAGAAATCTCAAAGAAGCAGCTATTGTCACAAAACAGAAAAAGATTAAAGGTTTGGAAGGGGCAGTCAACTGCAGTGAATAAGATCCTTTTGCCAGACCCCAGGGTATGCGGAATATCAAAGAAAATGCAGCCTTCTCCTAAAAATCACGCTTTCCTTCTGTCATCTGCTATAGCCACCATAGACTACTCCTTTCCTGAACAAATCAGTCTTTTTCAGGCTGCCACAGCTCTCTTAATGATGAGGAATTTTAGGCTGCTTAATTTTAAAATGGTTTATGATGAGGATTTTTAGGCTGGTTACTTTTAAAACTGCAGATGAGAAGCAGGCTCCGAGGACTGGAATTTTGCTTGCCCTTTTGAGACATTTGCGTTTGTGAAGGAAGGGGGGATGACCTTGTAGGGACCTGAAATTGGCCACCCCAGGATATGTCTCTTTGGCATCAGGATTGTTTTGGGCTGATTGCTTTCGATAAACTGGGACAGGGAAGGAGGCTCTGGGGAATGGAACTTGCCCTTTGTTAGGACACATTTACATTTGTAAGATAAATCTCTATCTGTAAAAGGTGCCTCCCTCTCTGTACCAGGAAGAAGAGGAGCGATGACCTTGTCCCTAGAAGCTCTTAATGGGGAAGGCAAGAACTTCAGTTGGGTTGCTGTCTGGCAATCTCATGTAACTGGTTTAGGGTGGTGGCGTCTAACCTTTCTAACCTTTACTTAATCCGATTTGATTCTTGTCTAAAAGTCATGGGATCACCCAATGACCAGACCCCACCTGCACTGATACCATTTTAACTTTTTTTTTCATGTTCTTTCCTTTGTCTTGTAAAGAGATGACTCACATACCTATGCCTTAAATTTAGTCCTAACCCTCAACTCGGGGCAGCAGCAGGAGCTCTGCCTGCCTATGGGTCCTGTCCCCATGTCAGCGGGGGCAGCAGCAGCTGCTCTGCCTGCCCATGGGCCCTGTCCCCATGCCAGCGGGGGCAGCAGAAGCTCTGACTGCCCATGGGTCCTGTTCTCATGCTACACTATTCTCTAAATAAAAGAGCACTTCTGCCAGATCTTAAGAGTCTAAGAAATCTTTCTTTCGACTCCTCGGCTCACCGACCCCGCATCACTTAATACTCTTCCTTCTGCTAAGAATTGCCTCTACCTTGTTGACTGATGACTAGACACTGATGGAGGTTCACCTCAGACATCGCCTTCTCTTGAAGTCTTCCAAACATCTCTAAGAACACTTCAGTATTCCTTTGTTTGTGTTCTCTTATTATATTGTGAAGTTTATTTTACTTTTGTTCATACTGGAGAATAGGTTACTATTTGAATACTTTTGCCTACAATAAAATGTGCTTTTGGAGCATAGAGATGCAGCTTTGTTATCATTATATTGCCAGTCCGCACGACTACCGCTCCTTTGGCCTCTGTGCCTCCATTGGTACGAGTCAGGGGGGATCATTATTTCCCTTGTCTCCAAATCACCATTGTCAGGAGTGAAGAGGGGTCCCCAAGGTCCTGGAAAGATCCCACCCTCTCACCTCCTCCAAAGTCTGAGACTGAGAACCCAGTTCATCATGCCATTCATCTCTGTTATGTCTATCATGAGAAATTTAGGATTCCTGAGATATTCCTTATTCCCGGGCTGTAAATCTCATGAAACTCAACGAGTAGTAAGTAAATTCATCACCACTCTCCCACTCTGTCCTCTGTCTCTCACTTCCACTCAGCCTCATAGACTTAGCATTATCTGATGTTCTATATATTTCACTTCTTACTTATTTGTCTGCCTCCCCTCATTAGAAAATATGTAGCATGAAGGCAAGTTTTTATTTGCTTTCTTCGCAGCTGTACCCTAAGGAACTGGTACATTTCTTGGTCTATATTAAATGTTAAATTAATGTTTATGGAATGAAAACATATATGCTTAGAATATAGTGAGTCCTTGATAAATGCTTGTAAAATATACCAAAATGTTTATTTTATATAGTACGGTAAAATAATTACAAGGCGACTTGTATTAGATGCAAATTGTCATGATAAGGTAAAACTTAAAAGTTTACTTTTAAGTAAAGAACACCGAAGAATGACTGACACAATTGCCCTAAGGTTATAAGAAATGCTAAATTAAAAAAAGTAATGTGAGTGTTCAGGGATTTTTCTTAATTTTATTTTGCTTATTTCCAACTAAATATCTTCTATGGAGACAGTAATTCGTACATGGTCTTCTACGTATAAACTTGTAAGATGTTATCATGTGTTTTTGTTTTAGCATATATATGTTTTTATTTGGAATGTATTTTTCCTAAATTTTTCTTCATAATTTAGCAGTCTTTATCATTAAGTTTCTTGATAAAAGTGTTCCATTTTTCTCCAATATTCTAGAAATTTCTGTCCAGTGAAAGAGCTATAATTTCCGACAATGCAGCATACTCATTTACAATAAACTACTTCTTTCAATCTCAGCTCCTAAATGTAGCAAAATAGAAGCAGACGTCCCTGAAGAGCCTGCTCAGCTTCCAGCTGTGCTTATGCTCCAAAATGAAGCTGCAGTTTTGTTTTTTAACAGGGGTTATTTTATTAGTAATAAAATAGCTTCTACCTGGAAATTATATTTATGTATACAAGAAATCAAGAGAAAAAACTTTTAACAGATGTTATATCTTAAATATTCTTGCTAGAAAGAATAATTCCCTTTACATAATGTTTTTAGCAAGTCCTTTCATGTTTGTATTAGTACATTTCATTTATTTCTGCTCACATAACCTGTCATTTAATATAACAGAGTTGTTGGCATGTTGCTGATTTCTTTCTTTTTTCTTTTTAACTGAGAAAACATATTCTTGACAGAAAACTTAAAAGCAAGTGTCATTTTAAACGTAAACTTGCAAAGCTAGTTCCATGAAAAATTCTGTATACACTCACTGTGTTCTCCAAATTCTAAAACAAGAATATACTATAACTCAGGTCTATTCTAAAAGAAAAAAAGTATAAAAATTTAAGGCATGGTAACTAAAATTTAAATGCTAATTTTTATTCAGCTAATATGTAAAACAAATTCATACTTACATGCAGAAATTGCATCACACTTTTATGCACGTCAGGAAACTAAAATTTAAACAAGAAAATTATCACAGTAATAGAAACAAAACCTTGCCATATCTCAAAAAAAGAGAGATGTTTTAAAACTAAATTAAATAAGCCAATAAAATAAATAAAAATACAAGAAAAAGAATCCAGAAGAGCTTGACTTTATAATGATTCAATTGTAAGTGTACTGATGATTTTTCTTAAAAAAAAAATAAACCCTCAAAAATACTTCTAAGTGTACACTTCCAGAATAAAATGAAAACAGATAGACAGTTTATTATTTTTTTCTTTGTATATGGATAGTTTTCATTATTTTTTCATTTTGGGTGAAATTTAGAGTTAAATTATAATGTAAGAGAAGAAAATTTTTTTAAAAATATAAATAATGCATTGAATGAAGTAATAATTCCTTTTGCCTTCATAACCCTTAAAGTGTAAATTAAACATATGGAAATGGAGTAATTTTCTTCTCTATTCCTTCACTTTATGTGAAAATGTGAGGCCAAATAGAGCTTAGAATATTTAACAACATAACCATATAGTACTTTTTAGCAGATTCATAAGGTGTCAGTCTTTCGACTCAACTCCAGTAATCTTTCTCCTGGACCATTCTACTAGGCATCAACAGTCTTCTAAACCAGCGTAAACCTCTCTTGACACTTTTAGGGGGCTGGTTTTTGAATATTTTTATGTATTTATTCATTCATCCATTCAGCTTTTGTTTATTGATCTATCTCAATAGCTCTACATTTTAAGAGGTGTAATGATATAAACATTTAAAATATAATGTGATGAGTAAAACAGTGGAGCGATGTCCACCATGCAGCAGTTTCCTTACAAAGGAGGGGGTTACTTTGACTGATGTTCAGGGAGTTTTACGCTCTTGTTTCTAAAGGGTGATGAATTCGCCAGATGGTCGGAAAAGGAAGGACATGCTGGGCAGTGGGAGTAGCATGGCTGAGACACAGGTTTGAAATTATTGTGCGTTTAGGGATCTTTGAAAGTATGCTACTGATGGTTTGTTGAGTTGAGGATTAGAAACGTTTAAAAAAACAAACCTGGAGTTGCATGCAGTTTCCACACAATTTCTTCATTTATTTGTTGAACAAGTATCGGTTAAGTACCAACTCTGAGCCAGATATCAGGAAAGATTTGGAGGAGGGGTCAAATAATGAGTAAAGTAAACATGGATTGTTCTCACAAAACCTATAGTCCAATGAATAAAAGAGCTTATTCAAAAATGCATGTAAAATGTGAAAGGACTATTGTAGAGATAGTAACTGGTCTGGTCATTTGTTGCCGCATAACAAACTTCCCCCAAGTTGACCAATTAAAAAACTATTATTATTATTATTATTTGCTTGTTTGATTTGGTTCAAGTTGGTGGTTTTCTCACTCAATTGTAGTCAGATATTGGCTGAGGCTGGGTCATTTGACTGGGCTGAAGGACCTAAATGGCTGAGTTGTTGCTGGTAACTAGTGAGAGCTGTTGGCAAGCACACCGATGTACAGCGTCTCCGTGTGGCTTGGCCTTCTCACAGCATGCATGCTGGCTTCTGAGAGTGAGCTTCCAAAAATCAGGAAGCAGAAACTTTGGGTCAAAGCAGTCTCATGAACTGCACAGATTCAAGAGGATGGAGAAATATATACTTTTAGAAAATGCTCCGGTAATCCTAGCATTTACTACCCAGACTGGGTTACTTGTGATAAGGAAAGAGGGCATAGTTTTCTAGATGTGTTTAGTTTTACACCTAACTTATAATTCTCCTTATTTCTGACTTCCCTTGTCATCTAGTGGCTTAACGGTTTCCTGAATCTTGCTGAATGTGTCATGGGCCACAGCAATGCAGGCTGGTATATCAAGTGGCCAGAAAAAAAATAGAAGCTTCTCCCTTACTACAAGGAGTAAGATATCCCTAACCATTTCTACCTCAGAGCATTTTGCTTTAGTAACATGCCCTACCTAATGACCTTGAAAGGGAAATCATTAGTTATCTTGCTTTTGGAGTGGATCCAGAAGAGAGAAAAGTATTATCCATGGCCATTTTCTAGGGATAATCTGTTTACTGAACATGCATTTCAGTCTCTACTAGATGAATACCTGGAAGAATCTGGAAATAAAATTTAAATAGTTTTCAAACCCATCCAGGCTATTTTAATACAAAACATCAAAATAACACTTAAATTAAAAGAAGGAACAATTTCAGAAAAATGCTAAACCAGACAGGAATCTGGGAAGACAGACACAGACTAGACAATCCTGGGCAATCCAGAATACGGTCACCCTAAAGGACATACATATGGCTAAAGGAGTACACTGAGAAAAACCTACTGAAAGTTAATGGAGGACATAGAAGTATTTTCTGGCAACCTAAGCAGTTTTTACTTTATCCTCGGGCTATGCACAATCCAAGCATGAAAATGCAAAATCAGATTGGCATTTCAGAACCGTAACTATATAAATATAGGGAATGGATTGCAGTGTGTATATACAGAGACATGAAAGAACAATGAGGAAGCTATAACCATTTTCCAGACAATAATGTTAGAAGAAGGGTGTGAAGTAAAGTGTAGCAATCAGAACAGAGTAATGGAATTTTATTTAACCAAGATCTGGAGTGAAGAATTAGACAGACATAATTACAGACTTTAGCATGGTGCTATCCTATCACCTTTAAAATAATTTAATTTTAAGATAACTTTAAATTCAATGAATCATGGGATTAGAAAATTAGAAATTCCAGCTTTTTTTAATCAGGGAATTAAGATCCAATTGTCTTGTAGAGCCTCTTTACTGACTGTTAATATTTGATATAATTCAACAACAACAAAATTGGTGTTTATCAAAGCTAATTTCTGAAAAGTCAACTCAAAATAATTCCAGTAAAAAGTTCCAATGAAATACATATATTCTGGGAGGTTTTTTATCAAAGGGACTGTCTCAGATGAGATCTGAGTGATGTTTTAAGACTTGCCTATAGAAAGCAGGCTGACTGACGCATTAGAAAAGCTGATGTTGCCACACTACCCTTTCAAGGCACTCATTCTCTACTGGAGGTAGGGAGATTTTAATTCATTGATTTTTCTCAACTAGATGCTTTTGAGTAATAGACAAAAAGAAATTCAAAACTTCCCTTCTTGAGGTTGGCACACGAATGTGCACACATTGTTTGCAAGCTATGAGGGAGAGTACACAGTAGCTTGGAGAAAAGCTAGAATAGCGAACATAGGGAGCAGGGATCAGATGTCAGAAAACTTAAAAATGATAAAGTTATTATTATCTTAGACCCTGTAACTACGATAGTGCCGGGTTGTAATTTGCAGGCCGTAATTTGTTTCTGTGATAATTTTGCCGTGGGGTATCATGTGCTTTTCACATCTAAGGCCATATACTAAAAACAGAAGTCATAACATTCAATCCTTATCTCCCCTGTTCCTTAGCTTAGAAACTGAAACATGTGTATGTGCTAGAAACTTGAGAGTTATCCCCAACTCCTTGCCTCTGGTCATCTTTCCTTATCCAAGAAAAATTCACCAAGTGATTTCTTTTCAACTGTCTGGATATAATCATATTGATCCATGTCTCCCTTGATATTCTGATTTCAATTTCCTGGGCATCCACAATTTCTCGCTCTAATTACTAGTGATAGCCTTTCTAAGTGATCACTACTCCCCACACCTTAGATAAGATTATCAATGTAAATTTTGTCTTGCCTCTACCCTGCTTTAACCCTTCAATAGCCTCCCAGCCTTTTATTTTTTTATTTTTTAAATATTTATTTTTATTTTCATTTATTCATTTTTTTTGAGGAAGATTAGCCCTAAGCTAACGTCTACTGCCAATCCTCCTCTTTTTGCTGAGGAAGACTGGCCCTGAGCTAACATCCATGCCCATCTTCCTCTACTTTATACGTGGGATGCCTGCCACAGCATGGCTTGACAAGCAGTGCATATGTCCACACCCAGGATCGGAACCGGTGAACTCTTGGCTGTGAAGCGGAAAGTAAACTTGCAAGCTTAACTGCTGGGCCACGGGGCTGGCCACCTTCCAGTCTTTTAGAACCGATTTCAAATCCTTACCAAAAATGTCAAGCCCCTACTCAGGCTGTAGCTTGCTGATTTTGCTCTCCTTTACTCTAGATTCATGGCCTTAATGTGTTACTCAGGCAGGCCAAATCCACTCCTTCCTTGGAACATTCACATGTACTCTTCTCTCTACCTGTAATGAACTTCTGTTTAATCTATCCATACCCAGGAAACTCTCTTCATTTGTAGGGCTCAGATGAAATGTCATTTCCTCAGGAAAGTCTTTTGTCAACCCTAGGAACAGTTTAGAAACAACAGTGATACTCTCATACCAGTCAAATATCGAAGAAAAAAGTTCTCTGATGAAAATATTGTCAATTGTCAATTGAAGAATCAAATTTAGTGAATCTAATAAAAATGTGTTGATGCTTGCCTTCTCTCTTTGGAATAGGGAGCTGCATTAAGCAAGCAGAGGTATTCTTGTTTTTAGTTTCTTTTTCTTTTTAATGGAGATATGCAAGAGTTAGTAAAAAATGAGAAGAATGGGGATAACAAGAGTTGAACATATGGACTTCCTAGTTCAGATATGGATGGTAAAAAATGTTTAGCAGCATTGTGACAACTGGTTTGGGAATAGAACTCATTGTTATTCCACAAAGTTATGGCATTTGCTTGGATGAAAGTGGTGCCCAAAGCAGCCATCCTGAGCAAAGCTTGGCTTCCAGAGCCGCGCAGATGTCTGTTCAGGGGTTTTGCTGCTCCTCATGATGGATGTTTTGTAAAGCAGAGAAGCAATGAATACACCAACTTCAGATTAAGGCAAATCTACACCTCCCTCTCTGTATACATATATACATGTGCTATTGTTAGAGCGAGTGAATATCCAAAGTCTGTACAGGAATAGCCAAAAACAACCCTGATATTGCATGGAAATTTCAAATATTTCTGCAGAATGTAAGCAAATTTGATTCCAAAGACACAACAGTGCTCTGTTCAGAAATATTGTTTATTTTTCTAGTCTTTTAATAGATTTGAGATCACTAAGTTGGCAGGAACACATAGAAAATACCAATCACCCAAGGTTATCAGTAAATTTTTGACACTATTTTCATCACTTTTTCTTGATTAACACTAATCTCATTGTTTAAATATACCAGAGGGATCATGGTTTCTGAGTTGGACAGGAAATGGGTCATTTTGTTTAATTAAATATTCATCTAACAGTCAACTAATACAATCTATAAGATGAACCATATGTAGCTTATATATCCACAAATATTTAATATTTCATAAAATATATGACAGGTTATGATTGTTACTTTCTATTATTTCAGTTGTACCCTAGAAAATATTTGCATACACAAAATCATTAAAATGGAATTACTATACTTAACAAAAGCAAGTCAGCGTTGAAAGTCCTTCTACAAAGATTGCTTATAATACTGTGTTTTACTAGAATTTAAAAAAGGAAGAAAAATATCACATAAATGTTAACCGTGGTGTGCTATAGAAAAATATGAAAACATTCCCTCAGGAAATAACTTGTTTCATTATTTTTATTGCTTCATTATTCTCAGAAAATGAAAATAAATGAAAAAATTGCTGCTCAAAAAATGTAGGGGTTGAAAATTGTGAAATATGGGTGTGCAAAATAGGAAAATAGTTGATACATATAAAAGTACCCACCTCACATACTTTAGGATGCATCCAATATGGATTCTTTTCATCAGGGATCATTCTCCACATTTTGTTTACATTGCAATGCAAAGGCAATGACTACTGTATTCAGACACACTGCGGTTCAAATTCTAGCTCTATGTGACTTCGTCCTGTTAATCACGTCTGTAGGTCCTAGTTTTTTCTTCTGTAAAATGTAGAAATAATATCCACAGGATGGTTACGGCATTAAAGAGAATGAAATATTATGATTAATATCTACTATAATTTTATGTTATTATTGGTAATTATAGGCACATGGATACAGTAGGAATTCATATTTTTGAAATCTCTGAATATGCTTTTCTCTTGCATATTTTCATATGTGTAACTTTCTCCTAGTCAGCCATACGTATTCCAGGAATTTAGGTTTGTTTTCTTTCTTTTTTTTTTTTTCATGAGGAAGATTAGCCCTGAGCTAACATCTGTGCCCATCTTCCTCTATTTTATACATGGGATGCTTGCTGCATCATGGCTTGATATGTGGTGTATAGGTTCATGCCCAGGATCCAAACTGACAAACCCTATGCCGCTGAAGCAGAATGCACAAAGTTAACTGCTGTGCCACCAGGCTGGTCCCACAGGGAATTTAGATTTTAACAGCAGGGATACCAAAAGAAACAAGTCAATGTCCAGCACTTGATAAAGGAGAATTTCTGAGTACATAAGCACACCACAGTCCTGATATTCACAACAGAGATACTAAAAAGGACTCTCTAAATTCAAATCTATACTCAGGCCTGGCTAACTGGATTAGTGAGATGTCTTACAAGCCATGGTTAGGAAGCAAGTCATATAAAATCTAAAGGAAAAACTCTTCCCCAAACCAAATATGGAAATTTCATTCTGTTTTTAGTCTAGTGAGGTTATAAGGACATAAGAAGATGGGACAGACAGTCTTTAGGTGACCCCAATGATCATCAACTCTTGATAATCACAAACTTGTATAATACATTCCTATTGAGTGTGGGTACAACCTGTGATTTTCTTCTAATCAGCAGAATATAGCAAATATGGTGAGATGTCCTCCTTGTGGTTATGTTACCATATAGAGGAGTTTATGTAATTGGCTGACTCATTCTAGAGACTCTCCTTGCAGACTTAAGTAATTGGCAATGTTGGTGATGCCTATGTGGCAAGGAACTGCAGTAAGACTCTAGGAATGTCACTTCTAGAATCTGAAGGTAGCCTCCAGCCAAAAGCTAGCAAGAAGCTAAGGCCTTCTGTCATAGGCCCAAGCAAATACATTCTGCCAGCAACTTAAATGAGCTTGAAGGAGATTCTTCCCTAGTCAAGACTCCATATGAGAATGAAGCCCAGTTGAAACTTTGATTGCAGGCTTGTGAACCCATGAGCAGAGGATCCAGGTAGACTGTACCTAGGCTTTTGACCCAGAGAAACTATAAGATAATAAATCTGTGGTGTTTAAAGCCACTAAGTCTGTGGTAATCTCTATGCTGCAATAGAAAATTGATACAACAGAGAAAGAAGGAAAGAGTGATCCTGAAATCCTCCTGGATGGATTATCTTGGTCATGTATGATCTGGAAAAAAATAGCCTGACCCATAGTGGAATATTAAGATCCTGTACGACCCAGTACATGGTCAAGAGCTAAAGATGCACTGCTTGCATCTAACCAAGCCACGAACACAAAGCACACAAGTAGATTTCACCAACTGACAATAGCTGAGACACCAGACTGGAGAACAGAGAAGATACAGATAGCAGTATGTGGAATTGAGGGTCCCTCTCTCTCATCTCCATGTGGTTTGTCCATTCCTTCTTATAGAATAATTCAAATTTTCATTTTGATCTCATTGGCATTACATATCAGTACCGCAGGTAATGTCCATAAAACACTTTGGTCATCATTGTGCAGTGATTTAAGAACAAAAGCTCTGATGCCACATAGCCTGAGTCTGAATCCTAGGTCCTCCATCTTCCAAAAGTATGGCCGAGCTAACTTCTGTAACTCAACTTCTTCATCTGTTGATTGGGGATACCAATAATCTATACTGCCTAGGGATCTAGTCAAGAATTTAATGAGTTGATACATATAAAAACCCTTAAAACACGGGCTGGGATAGAGTTAGAGATGGGAGATGATCATATTTATCATCCAGATCAGGATACCTTGAAAGAGAAAAGGGAATACTCTTTGTAATTATCCTGGATCAATTG
Organism: Equus quagga; assembly: GCF_021613505.1. Classification (NCBI taxonomy): domain Eukaryota; kingdom Metazoa; phylum Chordata; class Mammalia; order Perissodactyla; family Equidae; genus Equus; species Equus quagga. The sequence goes on from NC_060275.1 coordinate 101,832,787, forward strand.
AGGACTAAACCTGTCCTAGGCAAAAAGATACATATAGCCACCTAATTGAGGGTTACTACATGTGTTTTGCAGTGTTACTCTCCTGTGAGTCAACTTCTATTTCACATACACATTCAACAAATTGAAGGCTCCTTTATACCGGACACTGTTATGTACTGATGATACAGCAGCTCTCAAAACATACAAATTCCGCTTTCATCATAGGATGAAAGTCGTTATAGGATGGTGATAGACTTCAATAATTGTATAAATTATTTAGTTATATTTGTAATAATTTTACAAAGGAAATTTTGGTGATTAGGTGGTTATGTTTATTTTGTGTTTTTCTGTTTTCCAGTTTTCTAGGCCAAAATAAAAAGGATTTTACTATATACAGTTAGGCATTTCTCCCACAAAACTCATATAAGCTATTTAAAGTAATCTACTTGTTATTAACCATGGTAAGAGGGAAATAAGATCACACACAATTGTTAGAAACACAAAACAAAAATTGCACACACCACAAAAGTGAAATAAAATGAAATTAATAAACCAATTTGCATTAGCAATTTAAAGCTCCAAGTTTTTGTAATCAGGAATTTTAATCTGTTTTTAAGTATCGTGTGCCTAATGTACTACAAGAAATAAAATGTTAAATGGGAAAATACGTGGCTTGGTTTCACAAAAAAAGAGCTTTTAAAAAAATTATAGTTGATTTGTTTACTTTTAGGTCATGAATTGTACAGTACTGGCTCTAGCATGTGGAAGGAAATCTATTTGAATGAAAAGTAAGTTTGTTATTAGTGCTAATAAAATATTAGACCATTTACATGGACATGTATCTAGATTTGTGTAATATTTCAATTATAACTAATATAATTCATTTACAATGCACTAATAACATTTGAATTAGACATTAACATAAATGTGTGGTGGTCTTATGAGATTTAAGAATCATAGGGCAACATACTCCTCTGTTAGTCAAATTGAGGAATGCAAAGCAAAAACAAAACAAAGCCAAATAATCTGCTGAATTGTTTACCTGTTTTTCTTTTTTTTGGAAACACTTCGTACATGAATGGCACAAATCTTGATTGCTAATCGTAGCACTGGAAAAACTTTCGACTTACTCAATTTGACCCAGAAATATTTCTTGTGTCAGTCTTGAAGACAACTTCATAGATAAATAGTAGATGGTAGGAAATCAGCCTAACAGTAACTCTAGTCCTTAAAAATCTCATTCTTAGACATGTTATATATATATCTTAGTTGATATGTGGAAAATTACTAGCTCTATGGGGCAAAATGTGTGCACATGCATGTGTGTGTGTGTGTATTGAGTGAGGAGTATGAAGTAGAAGGGTTAAAGGATGAGATTAAGCAGTAATCCAGGAATTTACTTATTCGTTTTATTCTGAAACCTTATCGTCAGTAGTTAAGCAGTGAGCAGACATAAGGAATGAACAAGGTAAAGAATTGTGTGTGAAAGTCAATGGAATTTTCCATTAGAAAAGGGTGAGTGTCTGGAATCTATCATGACTATTCTTCCATTGACCCCTGTCCGTCAATGGAACAAGAGCAACACTATCTATCACATCTAATGTTCTGCTGCAAAAGTTTGGGGCCAGTAATATGCATTCCTGTCTTAGGATTGTTCAGGTTATAACCTCTATTAAATCAAAACTAGTAACTTACTCTCTGAACTATGTCCATGCCTCCATTCTTATCAAGAAATAGAACAGCACTTCATTGTTCTTAATTTATTGAGAACTTAAATCTAAGAGTTTTCCCTAGGTTGTATTTCTGACTTCCTAGAAGAAATTGGAAAAGTCATTTACCCTTCTTTGCACTCCAACCACACTATTTGTCAGGAGGAGGAATATTCATCTTTCTCCCCCAGGTACTTGGCTTAATTTATATTAGTACAGAACTTTTCATTTCATATCATATTTCATATAAAAATATCAAGCTTTTATTTCATCTTCATGTACTTCCTGTCAATTGCTTCCCCTGTTTTATTTCATAGTAACATTTTTAGGATCAGTGCCATTGTGATCTCTGAAGAAATAGCTTTCAAGACAGTATATCAACAGAGGACCTACTTTTGTATTGCTTTTGCAGTCAGCAAATGTGAACTGAGTGTATATATTTCAGACATTACATATAACATTTCAGATGTCTCTAAACCTTACAGGGGAAAGGAGGAGAAAAGCTTACATGTATATTTTCAAAATTACTTTCAAATAAGTAGGCTCAATTGCTATTATGTGACATTCCTGAAGATCTTAGAATTTTCTTTGACGAACTTCATAGAGCAGTATCTTAGAATACCTTGCTTCTAGGGATTAATGCACTTTTTAAACACCTAAGTGGGATAAATATGACAAATACATTTGCGATTTCATTTTAATCTTGAAAAAACTGCAAATGATTTAAATTTTGGACACCTAATGTCCTATAATGTGGAAAATGAACTACAAGCAATACAAGCTTGTAAACCAGAGAAATCATGTTTACACACACACAATCCAAGAAATTACTTTACCTCAGGTTATAAAAAGTATAAATATGTAAATTTCTCTACTCCCACAAAGATATTTCCATTTATTATTTCTGCCACAGGGTAACACAGTAACAGCTTTTGATTGTTAATAAGATAATAAGATAGTGTTAGCTGTTAACTCAAAAGGTAGTATTCACACCTTTCTCTTACATTTATTAAAGTTAAGATTTTCCATGAAACGTTTACAATTCCAAATTGAGGGAATTATGTGTACATCAGGAGTTTAATATAGCATAATTATTTTAATGGTAAAAGAGCAAAGTTTTCTGTTCCCAGTTACGTTTCAAAACAACTGTTACTAAAAATAAAGATAATGACAGTAAGATGAAACATAATGTTTTAAAAATAGATCATCTACTTCTTAGGTCTAAAACAAATTTCAAACCATAATTAACAAATTATACTAAAGAAAATCACCTTAGCTTCTAGTGTCTGATATATGCTCATATATATGGTATCTGATATAAGGAAGACAAAACAGATCCAATATCCAAAAAGTTACAAAAGGAATTAGTGTATATTCTTGACTAGTGCAATTGGAGACAACTTTAGAAGGGCTGGAATGCTTCAGTCTACATTCAGTATTTGAATCTTAAGTATAATGATTCACAAGCCAAGCCCACATTGTTTGTTTTGTTTGTTTTAGGTCCGGTGGTCATACATAGGGAGCTCCTCATGAGGCCACAGGTGTGAGCTGAGGGATAGGTGACAACGAAGTACAGGTAAGTACCATGGGAGTTTGAGCCACTTGCTTATACAGTTTAATAGAGTTTTAAGGCTTACTAGAGCTCAATTTCATACGTACCCTTTCCAGCCAATTATAGAGCTCAGTGGTACACCCTGATTTTATGACTCAGTGGATCAGATAACATCCAGCTCATTAAGGAGAGCTGAGGAAAATACATGTTCACTTGGTTCCCCAACAAAGGGGGTTTACACCCTGCAATGATGCAACGTGAAGCCATTTTCTCTTCCAATCCTTAGAGACTGGACTACGATTTTCCTATTGGGCTTACCAGCACCCCCATACTACATTTGTAACTTGTGTTTGGTCACAATAGGATCTGAGACATTATAAGGCACAATTGGTGGAGTGACTTGCACTGCACATTGTACTACCAGCGAGTACTTGTGGCTCTGATCCCCACTCAAAAGTGGTAGCCTCATGGGCTTTCTCATTAAATGGTTCAAGGCAACACATACATGTATGATAAATGTTACTTCTATAAATCTAATAAGCTTGGCAAATTATTGAGCTTCTTTCTGAAGTGCTGGCTCCCTAAATTTTCTCTGGAATTTTATTTCACCTTCTGGGAGACATATTGTCTTAACAAGTTACATAGACATTTGCTACTTCTTGCTTATAAGCTCCAAGCAGCATGCCATCACCAACTGAATGGAACAGCATGATATCCCATTCAATATCAGAAGATCAATGTAACAGTGAGCCTGTTCATGACAGGGAGCTGTAGAACTAAAATAGCCCTGAGCTTAAACAGTAAAGTTGTACTATTGTCTTTATAATATGAAAATACATGGTTTCTGCTGGCCTTTCCTATTTGAAAAAGGAAAAAATAAAGCATTTGTATACAAGGAGACAAAGTCTTGGTTGATTGCATCCAGTAAAGATAAAATAACTAGGACAGCATGTGGAATTGAAGTCAGCACCTGATAAAAATAACAATAATACATACTCATTTATCAATATCTATTTTTCTTTAAAAGTCAAATAGGAAAATTCAGAGAAAGTAATAAGAAAGACACCTCTACATTTTTCATGTCTTTGAGTGTGGCAATGATATTTGCAATCTGTCAGCTATGGTATATTGCTTTCGGTTTATTACTTTGTCAGGACAGAAAAGTTCCAAGGGCTTCCACTGTTCTCCTTTTTCTGTAATAAACCCCTATCTATGATTCAGGGAGCTGACACAGAAATTCTGCCAGCTGTTTCCCAACTATGTATTTAGGAACAGGGAAATAGTATAATGTGTGTTTGTGGGCACATTGAGGCGTATTTGAGTAAACCTCTTAATTTGTAATTTGATCACCTGTGCTATTTATTTCCTCTCAGCTCCAAATTTGCCCCTCAATATATGCTCTGCTGTAATCAATGGAATTTCTTGAAGCATCTCTGCCTCCTAGAGAGCATAGTGTTAAGCTCTTTCAGTAAAAGGCACCGGAGGGACATTGCAGATGGAAGGTAATATACAGAGCTTTTGACTATTAGAAATTCATTCAAACATTTCTACATCTCTAAGTGTTGATTCTTCTATATTGTGACAAAGAAATTCTAAAGCTGTATTTATTACAGACTACTGTCGAATCTAGGTTCATGTCATCCAATCAAGCTAACTATTAGAGATGCTTCTGTGGCAGGCACGAACTCAATGACGCCAAACACTTTGGTATGTCCAGCTTTGTCCAATGCTACATACCTCCCTCCATGGGATAACCCCTTAGATTTTTTTCTCACAAATAATTCATTAGGTTCTGCCAACATAAATAGTAAAAACCTTATATTTCCTTTAATTGCCATTCTATCTCCTTCCAAGAAAGGTTTTGTCCTCTCCTTGAGTGATTTAGTCATTTCTCTCTAGTTATCAGATCTAGTTGGGCCTGGATGCAATGAGAAGTAACGGGGTAGACCTTGAGGAAAGTTGGCATATGCGTGCAAGTAAAATGTCCCTTTTTGGAATTTCACAGTTTCTACAAGTAAAAGTAGGAGGGTCTCCTCAGAAGAGAAGAGGATGGCATTGGCTAGGAGGGAGGCACACTAGCATAGAGAGATTTAATACAGTTGGATTCATTGGAATTACCTTAAGTGCCCGCCATTCCAGTTTCGCAAGTTTTGTCAATTACCTAAATCTAGTATAAATGACCTTCAAGGCTATAAATTATACTTACATTGTAATTCTTCATAGTGTAGTCAGACATTTGGCTTAGAAATTGGATATATTGACTCTGGAGCTACAAGAGTTAGATGATTTCAAGACAGTCATACAAGGTCTTTGGTCTTTCTACCTGGTATTGAACTGAGATTTACAATACTTTTCTGGCCTTTGACATTCTGTAAGTTCTCCAGTGTAATAAGAAGCTGTCATCACCCCAAGTCACTTTAATCATTATTTCCAATATGTCATTCTGTAACTTGTACAACTTCATCTCCTAAATCCTTGCCTTCCATAAAAACATCATTCCAGCCAATTATAAGTTATAATTTAAGTAAGTATTTTGTTACTACATTCTATTTGCCTATCCAAACTCAATTTACAACTGATGATAAGAATCTTACTAACTTGAAATCAAACCAAGTCATATACGGAATTCCAAATTTCCATCTACGACGCTCTATTCTGTGAAAACATTTGAAACACCTAATACTCTATCAAGAAAGATTCAAATGGCAAAACACAAGTTACACTATGCATTTCAAATAAGAAGGATTTAATACAGGGGTTTATGATTAAGAGCTATTGGGAAGAATGGTAACAGAGGGTATTCCTGGGTTTCAGCTTTCAGACACTGTAGGGATCATAGGGAAATAATGATTAATGATGTCAGTTGCATTCAATACCCAAGCAGATGATTATTAGAAACATGCCAAAAAGCCACTGGTAAAATTCCAACATTTGCCTTGTTGCAAAGCAAACAGACCTGTCCATAGTAGCCACTAGACAAATAGGTTTTCATTCTGTTTTACTTTCAAAATTTTGTATGAGTACTTTTCATTAGCAACATTTAACCTGAAGCTTAATTTTTAAGGGAGTCTAAGAAATGAAGGTTTAGGGATTTCAGTCCTTGTGGTAAAAGGGGAAGTATGTAAGGGATAAAGGATAATATTGGGCACAGAGAGACATTGATGTTTTGAGTAAATGATGTGTCTTAGTCTGTTTTAACTGATAGAACAGAATATCATAGATCAGGTGGCTTATAAACAACAGAAATTTATTTTTCACAGTTCTGGAAGCTGAGAAGCCCAAGATCAAGTCACTGGCAGATTTGCTATTTAGTGATGGCCCAGTTCCAAGTTCATAGATATCCATCTTCTCACTGTGTCCTCACGTGGCAGAAGGGATGAGGGACCTCTCTGTGGTCCTCTTTATAAGGGTACTAATCCCATTCACGAGGGCTTCATGATGTGCTGAAAGAAGACAGGAGGAGCATGAGGGAAGAGCTAATGAAGTCAGTTGGGAAGTTTTTTCATTAATCAAAAAGAGAGAGAATGGCAGTTTGCTTCAGGATGGCAGTGGTGGGGGTGGTGATAAATAGTTAAATTTTGGAAATATTTTGAAGATGAAACCGATAGTGTCTGCAGGTGGATTGGCTATGGAGTGGGAGGGAAAAGGTGGAGTCAAAGAACATTGTTTGGTCTGAGCACCATAGGATTGAGCTGCCATTAATGTGGATGGGAAACACTGTGGATAGAGTATATTGTGGAATAAGATAACAACTTTAGTGTACATACACAAAATTTGAGAAGTTTATTAGATATATAAGTAAGAATATTGAGAAAACAGTTGCATATTCCAGTGTGGAGTTTTGAGTGCATAATTTAACAGTCATTGGCATACAGATGCATCTAAAATCATAGACAAATGAAATAACACAAATAGTGGATATATTTATGCTAGAGAAAACAACAAATACTGAGGCTCAAAGTATTCCAACATTAAAAGCTTTGGGAAAGAGAAGAACCCAGCCAGTGACACTAAAAAAAAAAACAGTGGGATAGGACAGAAACCTAATAGGGCGTGTCAGATAAGGACTGCAATGTGACTATTCAACCTAGCAATATAAAGATGAATATTAAATTTGACAGGAAAAAATTATGACAAAATGTGTCCAAGAGGCTGCCTAAAATAGATGTGGGTGAGAATAGGGAGAGAAAGGGCTAGATGGAAGTAAAAGATGTTTTGGAGGCTTTCCAAATTTCCTCACATAAAATACACAGCCCCTCCCACTCCCCAGAGATAACACCTTCAACAAACTAGATATATTGTCATGAATCACGAAAATATAATTCCATGGGTTCAAAACACCAATATTAGTCAGACCAATGCAAAATGACAGCTGTGTGCGAGAAAACAAAGAGAGAAAAGATGGGGGTTTTTTGATAGTCCAAATAGCTTGAAGCCTAGAAATTACCAACAAATATTCATTTCTCCCCAAAAGGATGGTTATCCAATAAGCAGGGAGGAACAAGCAGGTGTATTAATGGAATGGCCAAAACTAGGAGTCATCTCCCTAAGTTCCTTTTGCTCATAAACCCGAGAGGGCCAGAGAATACTTACTGCGGTGGACTGGTTCTCAAAGATCTTAGAAATATCCAATGAAAGATCTCTTTAAGAAATCAAAATTAGAGAGACTATTTAGGGTGGAATCAAACTTTAACAGACAGAACACAGAGGTGAAGTTAAGAGAAGTTTGAACACCAATGGGAGATGAGAGTAGAGCAAACAGACAGAGCTCAGAAGGATTTGGGTGTGGGCAGTCCTTAAGGGAATATATAAGTAAAGCTGACAAAGGCTGATGAAAATTTGTTTGAATATAATATATGAATACATAAATATAATTTAGTTCTCAAACTTTGTTACTTTTATAAATATTATTAAGATGCCCAATGTTTTTAAGCTTCTGAATTCTAATATGAAGATTTAACCATTTATACCCTACATGTCTAGTATTAAATTACTATATATTAAGAAAAATATATTAAACGAGTCTTTGGCACTGTATCATTTTAATTACTATTAAGTATAATTTTGCTTCTCTCTAAAGCCATTGACGTTGACCCCTAAAATCCATTGTCAACTATGTGTGAAGCAATTACAAACTCTGTTCCTGCAGTGACCACGTTCTTAAGATTCTCAACATAAGGGCAGAAGAATGTCTCCTTACATCATCAGAAGATAATGGATAAACTCAACTGTAAAATTTTACAACCATAAGCCCTTAATTCAATTCCTTTGTCATAAAGATACAGTCTTTTATAATATGGAAAGTTTGGAAGGGGCTGCTTCTATTTCCAGCTCTGTAATGTATGAACTTGTAAATAAATGAGAAAATTTAAACAGTGATTCTACCGTTGATTACTATCAAGAGAACATTTTGCAATTCATAAATTCTAGTAAAGCCTATTTTGCAGCTTGTCATCTTTTGTAAATCACCATTTTTTTTGTAAAAAATAGATGTTAGAAATACAAAACAGCAAGGTATATTTTAATCCATCTAAATGTGGGATAAATTGTATTTTTTAATTTGAAGTAGATTAAATGAACACATCAGAAATATAACTTAGCCGTAGCTACAGGACATTCAAGTATATTTTCTAAATAAGACTACCATTGATTCGGACAGATAAAATGAAAATAAATCATGGCTAAATATAATCATCTAGTCTTTGGCAATATTTAATCCTTTTGGGGTTGTGATTTATTTAGCTTACATACCTAGATATTTTACTTTGTGAACAGGTGCTGGTGATCTTAATATAAATGGAATAATTTACTATCTCCCTCCCTTTGCCAAGAGAAAATGAAGGAAAACTAATTTGATTCCTTACTACAAGGGGAACTCGCCTGTGGAAAGTGGTCATAAATATGTGATGTGTACTATTTATTATGGTAGTAGGCTCCCAGTTAAAGTAAGAAAGAAACCAATTACTACTTTATACAATCATACAGCTCTTGGATTGCTAAGGAAGATAGAGATGGGTACCTTATTTTTTGATACTATACTGGCACTCAAAATGGATGCCTGTGCTTGAAAGACATGTGTGTTTGATAAACAAAATTTAATATTAAAGAGACAATCATGCTTTCATTTGCCAATTTTTGGTTAACTATAAAGGAAGTCTGACTGGATCCAGTCTTGATTACGGTTTCTGGGGTGGAATTTGGTAAGCAACACTGATCCTAATACTGAATGCCAGTGCTATTATAGAGAATGATATCAGTCAGGATGACAACCAGGGATCAGAAAATAGAGACAGGTCCAGAAATTTAGATATTGTCCAGTGATCAAAGAAGAAGCTTCACTTAGGGAAAATTGCATATGGTTTCTGAAGGAAAAAAGGAAGAAGCTCTACTAAGAAAATAAAAATAAAATGAAGAGTATCTACAAGAGGCCCCTTTGATGGCTTTTGTAGGTCCTTCCTTTGAGAACCCTGGTGAATCCTTATTTTAATAAAAGCCTTCCAAATTCCCATTCCACATTACATTTCCCTTAGAAATTGTTCCCAGCCTTCAGTAATATATACATGTTACTTTTTTATATGTACATATAATATATATAACCACAAAGGAGATCAAGGAGACGGAAGGCCAGTCAGCCTCATCCCATCCTTGGGACGTTCTATAGTTCAAGGAAGAGAAAGCAGTGGAGTGAATGACAACCTAGGGTGGGGCTGGGACCAGGAGTGAAAAACAGCATAATAAGTGAAGAGATATATAACAGCATAACTTTCTGATTTTCTCTTCATAAGAAAAAAAAATCTGAACTATGGGTGGTGGGGACAGGGTCAATAATTATTACCATGTCAACAATCATTTTCTAATGTCTGGGCAGGACATTATGACAATCAGGAGTTTTTTATCAGGCATATACAGAGAAAAGTCACATGAGAAAATTCTGGAGCACCTAATCTTTCTCCCATATTCAGTGGGTCTTTTGTTGTTGTTAGGTATCATTGCTGCAAAAGCAAAACCTAATTTTGGACCTCTAGTTTCTAATATTGAATAAGTAAATTTAAATGAAATTTTTTTGGAATATATCAGATATTAGTGTGAATGACATAATTTCATCATTCATACTGAAAGTGCAGGTAATGTCAATGATGTTAAGTAGATAGACACTCAGAGTATTGAAAGTAGAATAAAACAGAAATACAATACTGATAAAATTTGAATAAAAAGGTACCAAATGTTATTTACAAATTTCTTAATAACTGAATTTTCAAAACTAAACATTTTCTTGATATTCACACTTTTTGGTCCTTCTAAAAGACCCCATGATTCTAATCTCTCTAATTAGAATTAATTTTATACATAGAGAATTGTTACATTATTATGTTTTTTGTTCACGTTTGTGTTTGGTTTAGTTTGGGTCTTTTTTTTCCTTATATGGGTGGTGTTTAAATAAAAGCTTCATATCGCTGATTGTTATTTGAGAGGGCACTAATCATGCAAATTCATCCACAAAAACAAATCCAGTTTTGACTGTTACATGTTAAGATGTAACCTCACCTTCAAAAGCATTTGTTGAGTTCTTATCGTATACCAGGTATTAATGTTAAATCGTTAAACAACATCAATGATAAATTACATGAAAATTTCTCCAAACTATTGTGTCCTTAAAAGAATAACCAAAATATGTATAATAATATCAGTCAGCTTTACAAACATCAGCAATGAACAGCATATGCATGCATGTATGAATGTATATATTCGTATATATGTGTATAATTATTACATATATGTATATCTATATTTTTAATTGGTTACTCCTTACGAATTGAAATGGATCCTTTATTTGAAGAGTGCCTTTGACATTGATTCAAATTGCTTGGCTGGGTAAATTACACAGCAATTATCTCCTTAACTTAGTGGCTACTAGCACAAAATGAAGCATTTCAAGGTCAAACTGAACTTGCCAAAGGGAAAAGCAGCCTTTCTTTTGCATGTTTAATTTTATTATTCTCCATAATGATTTTTTATGGCAATAATGCTTAGGTACAATGTATTCCTTTAAGGTGAATATTATACATTTTAAAATGTAATAGCTGATCTGAAAAGTAACAGTTTCTTTGAGAAAAACTGAACAGGCCTGTAAAATGTTGTATATTGGTTGAAAAAGAACCAAATTTAGTTTGTGTAAGTATAATTTATAGTCTGTCCTTTACTTGACTTTATCAATAAGCTCTTCCTCAAAATTTAGAAAACCATTTTCTAGAGGGAATGCCAAAATCTATATAAGGAGTTAGTGCTTTTGGTCAATGTGGCACTGTACTTAGCATTTAGTGTATATTTCTCATAGAATATTTTAAAGAAAGTGTAGTAAAAATTATTTTTGTAGTAATTCTTTACTCAATGAAAATACTCGTATTATTTTCAAGGCTTTTTCTTACTTTTTTCACTACTTTCCTTCCTATTTAATTCTTTTCTTTCTTCTTTCCTTCATGCTTAATTACATGATACATAATTTGAGTATTTATTTTTATTTTTTATTATGTTCTGGAAATAGACAAAAGGAGTTTTTAATTTCAAAGTGGGAATGCATACACATTTAATAGATTAGGTTGATAGATAGATGGTAGATGGATAATTATTGAGATTTGACCAAAGTTACATGGGGAGCTGGAAATATCGTGTGCAAGGCACAGTTCATGTGTATATGCTAAGTTAGGTATGACATTCTCTTATTTCTCCACTCAGTCAGTTATCCATTCCTTCATTTATTTCATTTATTAAAAACAAAACTAAAACTGGAGATGTCTATTATATGACAAGCACTGTGATAAACCCTCAAGAACAAAATTTCCAGTAAGATACTGGCCTAAATCTCTCAGAGGTCTCACACTCTCAAGGAGGAGAAATACAGGTAAATCAAACATTTTAGTGTAGTATAAAAAAAACTATAGTCGGTTATCCCAATATCATCTTATAACTTCCGAAAAGTCCTTTAGGCCTGGTTACCATATGCCAAGCATTCTGCTAAGTGCTTTACGTATTTAATTTGAACTAATCTTCAAAGCAACGTGTGACTTAGTTCTCATTATTTCACCCACTATGCACTTAAGAAAAGTGAGGTGCAGGAGGCTAAGTATCTTACCTAAGAGCATTCAGGTCAACGGAGCAGACAAGCTTCAGACCAAGTCTACATTGCCCCAAATTCCATGTTATTAACTAGTCCACTAAATGGCCTCTCCGTGGCATAAAATTAGCCTATATTTCCTCTTTGAAGATAATTTCTTGTTTTTAAAAATCTACTCTATTTAGATTTTGGGTTCTGATTTTTGTGATTGCAGTTCTGAGGAAAAAGAAAGAAATAGCAACTTGCTGACCGAGAGTGCCTGCTATCATACCAGGCACTCAGTTGAAAAGTCAAGGGAATGAAGTGATCATATACAGCTGCTTCATTTGTAGGGATGTTGGTCAACCCTGGGTTTTACTTAGAGGCTGAAATTTCACAGAATGCACAGGAAGAGGGTCACTATTGGAGTCCAAAGACTAGAAGCATTTGTGATCAACATATGGGACTAGAATCTTAAAAATATAGTTGTATATAAATAGAGGGCATCAAACAGCCAGATATGTGTGGCAAACAGCCATAAGTTAAGGAGAAACATGACAGCTAACAGATTCTGCCACTAGGAACAACCAAAGGCTAAAAATCTAAGCCAAGTACACCCTGAAAAATAGAGAGTAATTTTCTACAGAGAAAAAGAAAATATCTGACAGAGAAAAGGTCTGTGATAAACACAACCTGTATTTGATGGCAAAGCCTGCAGAGCTTTACCCACGTAACAAGAATGAATTAGAGAAAGACTACATCTTACAAAAGAAAAAATCCAGCTTCAGCTAAATTTATTAGATTAATATGGCTCAATTTCCTGCCAACATTCTTCATACAACGTCCAGAACTGTAATCAAAAGTTAAAAGCCCAATCAAGAGAGGTACAATGAGTGAAAATTAAAACAGAAAGCACTGTAACCAGATGTACAGGTATACTAAGTATTTGAGTAAGTAGACAAGTACTTTAACTGCATTGATTAATTTAAAAGTTTATAATAAAAGATTAGAAGTATAGAAAGAAGGATATAAACGTAAGCATAAGTGTTGCCACCCAAATTGGGGTTCTCTGCCCGATGTGTGCATAAACAAGACAATTAATTATGGCACCAGCTTTTGATGGGAGAAATCAGCTTTTTATTCTGCCAGATTGATCTCCAGACAGACAGGAGGCGTGTGCCCTCAGATCTGTCTCCCCAATTCATGATTTGGGACTAAATTTAAGAGGTTAGGGAGAACAAGGTGGCACGCAGAAAAGCTGGTGGGACAAGTTTTGATTGGTGGGTTTCCTGTATTTATGGTAATGTTCTAAACATTATGACAGGGTCCTAAACATTTATGACAGGATCCTAAACATTTATGATTGGCTTCTAAAGATTTTGCATGTGGTGGAGAAAGAATTTTAACACCAGATCTTCCTGAATGCGGGACACTTCACTTCTGATAAGAGTCCAGCTTTCAAATTCTGGTCGTGTCCCAGTCCCTGGGTTCCATGAGAAGGAGGATCTTTGGTTCTGAGGTCATTTCAGGTCACAATTTCTTCTTTTGCACATGCCCTGGCTGCGTGACTTTGCAGTGTTTCTGAAAGACAATCCTTAACCATTTTTGTTGATCAGAGACGGAGGTCTGTTCAAACTGGCTCTAAATGGGCCCAGGGTTACATAAGAATGTATTTATTAAAATAAAAATAGAACAAAAATTGTAGAAACGAGAATTCACTTTTTGAAATTAAGAATTCACTGCAACAAATGTTTAGATAGCAAATGACAGCAACAATGAAGTGAGTGTCATAAGCATGAGAAAATATCATTCTGAAATAGAGAAGGAAAAAAATCATTGAAGATACAGGGGGAGAGAGACATGTGGGACAGCAAAAGCTGTAACATATGTATAATTTGAGTGCCAGAAATGAGAAAATAAAAACTGAAGAGAGAATTGCTAATAATTTTCCAAAATTGATGAAAGATATTAACAGACAGATTCAAAACTTTCACTGGATTTCAAGCAAGTGACCATAGACAATCATAATAGAACTCTCAAAAACCAAAGCCCTAGATAAAATTGTAAAATCTAGTAGAAGGAAAAAAAAGTATTATTTTCAAAGGAACGACAATAAGAGTGATAGCTAATTCCTCAACAGAAATAATGACAGCAAGAAGATAATCAAAAATTATCTTTAACATCGTGGATAAAAATAGCTCCTAATCTACAATTTTACACTTAATGAAAATATGTTTCTAAAATTGACATTAATTGATGGTGGTTAAGAACACAAAAACAGAGTATTGCTGAATAACAATTAATAGCATTACCAATATCATTTATTTGTTTTGACAATTATACTGTGGTTATGTAAGATATTAACATTAGGATAAGTTGGGTGAAGTGTGTACAGGAACTCTCTGTTCTATGGGGAACTTTTTTCTATACAAAAAATTATTTTAGAAACCTGAAAATATAATGATAAACCGACAGATATAAAATGAAAAATAAGCAAATCCACAACGTTAATACTCTAACGAGTGGCCCAAGGAGGATAATAGATTCGTGAAGTGGTTACTCCAGGTGAACCCAGTCTAGACTAGCTGACCTCAAAGATGACTAGAGGGTATATATGTTGGGTACCATCTTCTAGTACCTGTTTCTGAATGTGGCATAACAAACCACTCAAAAATGCATAGAATCGAAACAACTATAGTTTCTTACCGCTGGGCTTGGATGACGTGACTCAGATGAGACTACTCTGATTCTCATTTCTCAATTCTACTTCAGTAACTGCAGGCTTAAGGTGAACGTCTTTTGGTTTTTTGAGCTTTTTTCCCCTCACGATGATAGCGTATACACAAGAGAACAAGTAGAGACACACAAGGATTCTTAAGACCTTAACTCAAAATTGGACACCTGTCACTTCTGCCTAATTCTATCGGTCAAAGTAAGTCACATGGCCACACTCAAAGGCAAGGAGGAGGAAATATATTCCACCATGGAGGTACGTAAAGAGAATTATAATGAAAACCAATAATGTAGCCTACCATAGTGCACCTTCTTAGCCGCAAAGGGTTATGCCTCTCCCACATGCAAAATGTGCTCACTTCTGGGACTCCAAGTCCACTCAATAATCATGTCAGGAGACTCAAAGTCCAAGATCTCAATTATATCGGATTCAAATATGACTCCTCCTCATCAGATGACCTGTGGACTACACAAGTAAGTTATCTGCCCTCTCATAACACACACCCCACAAAAAATGTTAAAATATGAACAGGAAAACTGCAACAAACTCTCATTCAACAAAAATAATAATGGGAGACATATAACAGTCATTGATTCTTAGCAATTCTGAAATCTTTCTGAGTAAAGGTTGGCAGGTTCCCGTACAATGGGAATAGGGGATGTTTCTTAATTAGGTCCTAGTTCTGCTCAGTAAAATTGTTTATCTGTGCATTGTTCTCCAAGGGTTTTTCTGTTATTGTCTTTCATCACATATAGAAAGAACATTGAACAATATCACCTGTTTGGTGGCAGATAAACATTTTAACCCTGCTTTCTGCCTCTAGAACGTTCAGGTTCCAGAGAAAATTTCATATCTAAGAAATTTCAGTCATCTATCAGGTAAGATATAGATAACTTTGCCAATAATGATTTCTCAAAGCAGATGGGTTTTCCATGTATTTGATTCTAATTAGTCCATTAGACAAAAGCTATACCTGGTATTCTATTAGACATATGCCTCTCTCCAGTCCTAATGCTAAAAAAAAACAAAAAAAAAAAAAAAAAAAGAAAAAACCCAGGCTTCTATAGAATGATGCTCTTTGCTTCTTAGAGTTTCTTTTTCCTAGTTAAAGAGCCCACTAGAAGCCACCTTTATTATGAGTCATGGATCTTTCCTTGGAAACCATATAACACTGGGTGGCACCTGGATTTCGTCTAGGACCACATGCTGTAATTGAATTTGAAAGTCTTTTACTTGTTGAATAGTCTGGATATAAGAACTAGTTTTATTTTCATACCCATAACTTTGCTTTCAAAGTGGCTAATTCTTTTCTGAAAATACAGTCTTTCTTCTTGTAGTTTATCATATGCAGCTAAAAAGAAACAATTCATTCTAAAATATTCTACCTAAAAACCATGACTCTGTTGACAATATCTTAGATACATTTTCAGTCTTTCAAGTTATTGTGAGTTTAATTTTACCAAACTATCACAACTAAATAGTACAGGTCAACATTTTTTCAGTCTCTGTAAATAGTTTCTTCACCACTTCTCCAGCATCCGTTCATTATGTGATTCTAATGACAATGACACATTATAGATTTTTTGTTATAGCTTATCCCAACTCTCAGTATCAAATTTTTGTCTGTTAATTGCTGTGTATCAAATAACCCCTAAACTCAGTGGTGAAAAGAACAATATTTACTTTTATTTGTGCATCTATAGGTCAACACAAAGTCAACTGAAGGAGGCTGGGGTGGTTGGACAGCTCTGAAATCAAAGATGAGTTCATGCACATATCTGTGGACCAACTTGTAGACAACTGTTCTTAGTCATGGCTGAGGTGGCTTATCCCAGCCTTCTTTGCTCTGTGTGTCTTCTATTCTCCTGAGATCAGTAGCATGCCTCAGGTGTGTAGTAGTCCTAATGGCATGCCTCGAGTAAGTACAAGTCAAGTGTAGGAAGCCAAATTCAAGAATATACTGACCATCTTTAGTGGAAAGAATTTCAAAGTTATACATATGGCAAAGGGTGTGGATCAAAGGAGGGCTGAACAATGGGACAAATTACAATCTACCAAACACAGACTTTCATAACTCTTTTGAGTTTTCTCTCAGATATTGCTCCTGCACATATTTCTGCTTGAAGTTTCTTTGCTTTGTATTCTATTGCAATCTAATGTTACAATCATAACTTTCTAGGTGCAGTATAAATCCTCCTTTCTTAAAATAAAGCTTTCTTAGCTTCCTCATCCAGAAATTATATTTTATCTTACTAATCCTTACAGAATGTTATTCTGATTACTGGTTGAATGCATTCTTTAGACCTTTGCACTATATCCACTTGTATTCATTTCTTCAAATACAGCTCTTATTTTAAGTTGTTAAGAAGGAAATAATATCATATCCATCATTATATCACCTTGAGAATGTAGTATATAATCTTTCCTATTGTGGCTATTCAATTACTTAATTTAGTTATTAAAGGACACTAGTTAATGAGTCAATAATGTCTGTTCTTGAACTATAAATTTTGTTCAAGTTTTCAAATTTAGTTTCTTTGCATAGAATAAAAATTGTGTACTGTTTTTGGTATAAATTTATTTAATATTGAAAAACCAGCAAATGTTGAAAACTTATTTGAATCCTCCACTAATATTAATCTGATAAAAAGTTTACATGACTTTGAAATTTCACCTCAGAAGTGCTTTAAATGAGTTGGAAAAAAAGATTTCTAAAAACCATTACACAATTCATTGCCTTATAGCTAACATGACGTTTATAAACCAATTCAAAAGAAGTATTACTATTGTAAGCATTTCACTTTGGTATCTAACCGTGTAAAAAATCATTTTAATCATAGAGTCTACTTTTCACATATCTAACAAACACATTATATTTAATCCATGAACAACTTTAAATGTCTGATATTTGACTCATGTGCTAAAGCAGACAAATAATTGTAGAAAATATATGCTGAATGATCAAAAATATACAGTTTTAGATAATAAGAGCTGCAAGGCGGAAGATTAACGTAAGTATCTGTTGGCAACCAGTAATGAAGGCATATTCATTCCTCAACATAGAAGTGTTAGTAATTTGTCTGGCAGCCATACTTTTCCTTTAGATTGCATGCTATTAAATCTGATGTTTTTTTGAGCTGAAAGGATTTGCTTTTTTATTACCAAGCTTATATTATGCGTCATTATTTTATATCCTGATAACATGATTCTCTCATCTTAGATTAAGTTTCAACAGCAATTTAAAACAACTAATAAACTCTGGAGCAAATTGACATTAAAGAAAAAAAGGAAAAACACAGTGCTATTTGAGGGTGAATTTAATTTAAAGAATCCTCTTAATCAGCAAGAAATATTTACCAAGTAGTGCATTCCTTTATGTCAAAAGTAATCTTTATCATGTTAGATTAGTAGCCATTAAGCTACCCTTGAAATATTAATCTTTCCAACATAGTTTTTTATGCAGATTATGTTACAAAATCATATCAAATTGCATGGTTAAAAGTAATTTTGCATTCTGTATCTAATCATCTGTTACTCAGACTTGACCCAATCAATCATACACATTTTTTGTATTATTGCTACATATTGGATAATGTGTCCCTATGAAGTTTATATATAAGACATGGTTTGTGCTGTCAAATCGCTTAAATTACAAACACATGAATCTGATTCTATTATGCATGGAGGGAAGATTATAAATCGTACCTTAGAAAAGTAGATGGCAGGGAGACATTTTTCTCCTATAACGTATTCAACTTTTCCTGTCTTAGTAGGGATAGACAAATAGTAGATAGGATAAAATGTCATATGACGTTCTTATCTTTATTTAAATGTCAAATTATCAAATGATTTCTTGCAACAATAACTTCCTTAATTGTCTTGAGATTATACTAGTCAGAGGATGCTTTCTGAAGAGAAAGCTGTGGATATATTAACATAGAGAAGTGAAAAAACAAAATAGGATAGATAAACATTATGAGTTAAGTCTTACAGTTAAGAAAGAACATGGTTTACATAAAAGTGGCTGTGGGAAACAGCCTGTAGAATGGTTCCTATGACACCTAACTCCTGGTGTTCGTGTCCTTATGAAATACTCTCCCCTTGAGTGTGGGTGGGACCTGAGACTTACTTCTACCTAATAGCATACAGCAAATCTGATAGGATGTACATATTAATTAATTGTAAATGATAATTTTTCATAAGAATGCCATTCATGTTGCTAAAAGATTCTATTTCCCTTGCTTGCTCTTAAGTCTCAAGCTGCCATGTTGTATACTGCCTATGGAAAGGGCCACAAGGAAAGATGCTGAGGGTGACTTCCAGTCAACAGCTAGCAAGAAACTGAGGTCCTCAGCCCAGTATCCTGCAAAGAACTGAATATTGCCAACAGCTATGTGAGCTTGGAAGTATAGCCTCCCCCAGTTGAGCCTCAGATACGACTGTAACCCTGCTCAACACTTGGAATTCAGTCATGTTACACCTTAAAAACAAAGGGCCTAACTAAGCTGTGCCTTGACTCTTGACTTACAGAAACTGAGAGATAAACAAATGTTGGTTATTTTAGGCCATTAAATCTATGGTAATATTTGCACACAGCAACAGACAACTAATACAGTAACTAAAGATCTGAGTCTTTTAAATGGTAAGCTTACGATAGAACCATGAGAAAAACTGATAGATTGTTTGCTACTTAGAATACTGTCAAAATGTGAAGGATTGTAAATGCCAGTATTGTTCAAACACTTTCCTATAAGCAGTGTCTGTCAGGGAGGTGGGTGACATGGCTTTTGAATATTTTGCTAAAGGGAGGAATCAGATAAAATAATTGGAAGAAGTTTAAATATGAATACGATAAAGAGATCAGAATTTAAGAGGCTTGTAAAGAAATTGAGGGACGAGATGTGATACGCTGTGCTTGGCTGGAGGCAGCAATGAAAATAAACAGAAGAAATAAATTTCCGTAGTACAAATTAGAAGTTGCTCATAAAAATGGGACGAAAAGAATAAAATACAAACTATAAGACTATGCTTGAAAACATGCTTTTAGACTTTGATATTAAGAAAAGAAAAAGAAAATAAGGGAAAACTGCACTGATCTGTCAGGAGAAAGATCTGGAAGGAGAATATGATGAGTTCATTTATCCATGTTACATTTGAGATACCAGCCAGGTACCTTAAGTGATAACATATGAAAAGGGACTCAAAATAAGAATGAGCTAAGGTTGAAGCTGGGGGAATGTACGTGACCATCATTAAGATTGAAGTAATTATGAAAGTTGATAAACAAGCAAAAAGAGAGGGGAAAAAAAATCCCCAAAGAGAGAAAGGGACAGGAAACAAAGAGGTAAGCTTAATGTCATCAGAAATAGAGGCATTATTATAATACATTCACTACTTAAAGAATATAATATTTACCTTTTTAATAATCCTTACAATATTTGTGTTATTTTTTATAGAAAATATTCCTCCATGACCCCTCTGTTTTATTGAACAATTAAAAAGTGGAATTATATTAAATAGTTTCATAAATTTCAATTTTTGCATTGAATTTAACATAAAAAATCAATACATTTTATTGATATCAATGTGATGGGCTGAATTGTGTCCCCTGCCAGAATTCATATGTTGAAGTCCTAATCCCCAATACCTCAGAATGTGACTGTATTTGGAGATAGGATCTTTAAAAAGGTGATTAATGTTAAATGAGTTTACTGGGAATGGACCCTACTCTAATGTAAGTGGTGTCTTTACGAGAAGAGTTGATTCTTATCACAGACACAGATATGCACAAAAGGAAGACCGTGTGAAGACATCAGAAAAAGATGGTCATCTACAAATCAAGGAAAGCAGCCCTCAAAAGAAACTAACCCTGCTGATACCTTGATCTTGGACTTCTAGCCTCCATAAACGTGAGGAAATAAATTCCCATCGTTTAAGCTACCCAGTGTGTGATACTTAATTATGGCAATCCTAGAAAACTAATAAAGTCTACAGTCAATAAAACAATAAAGTAATTGTTTAAAATTTATAACAGAATGCCAAATTATTAATGACTATCCATAATTACAAATAAATCTAGTTTCCTTATGATTTGTTTCTGTAGAATTGTTTTCATGTCTCCTATTATGACAGATAAGAAAACAAAAAAAAAATATTTTCAAACATATTACACAGGAAGCATTGTTATAAATTTCAGATTTTTCCAGAAGATGAATTTCCAAAGATGGAGTAAATATTAGCAGTTTCTGTCTAGTCACTTATATGAGAAATCTGAAATAGTCAAACTCATAGAGGCAGAAGGTAGGATGGTGGTTGCCAGGGGCTGGGGGAAAGGACAAGTGAGGAGTTGCTGTTCAAGAGGTATAAAGTTTCACTTATACAAGATGATTAAGTTCTACAGATCCACTGTACAAGATTGTTCTTATAATTAACAACACTGTACTGTACGCTTAGAAATTTGTTAAGAGGATAGATCTCATATATCTGTTCTTTCATATATAGATGAACTATATCTACCATATATATAATCACCATGTATGTATATATATTGCATACTTATATATTATATACATATTAGCCAGGGAGTACGCAAGAATACAAGTGTCGGAGGCATATTATTTTGTCTTTTCAAATTCCCACCTCTTATTCTAGTTTCCTCCATCTCCTGCTTCACTGCCAGCAGGGACAGCTAGGATTTGAACTTGAAAGAGTTATCATGGAATCTTGACAAGTAATGCTGAGTCCTGGCAAGTAAATGGACAGGAAATTGGCTTCTGTACTATATAAAAGAAATGTGCATGCTTCATAATTCTCAGTTGTGTTCTTTCTAAAGATAATTATTTCACTTGCTGTAATAATAAAAGATAATGTAAGCTTTGTGTAAAATGACTTACAACCAATCAAATAAACTCACTTTTTGTTTCCTTTGTGGAAATGCTACCAGGCTGCATCATTTTGAACAGATGCATATATAATCAGTGTTTTGTGGAGTTGTGAACATAATTTCCTAAACCTACTTCAATTGTATGATAGTGATTATAATCTGTATAGACATTAAAGTTAGCCTTATCATTAAAATATTTTTAGAAATGTTCAAAAGTAGGTAAAAATTCTTTTTTCTGTTGTATATAGATACCATCACACACAATCTGCTTACTCACAATCCCCATTTTCCATACATCCCCCCCTTATCACTTTGGAACATTGTATAAGTCACTTCTAATCTCTAAGTATATATTTACTTCTATTTTGTATGCTTTTCAAATTTTTTATTGTGTATTCCCTAGTAGGGAACTGAGAAACTGTTGCAAATACAGCTGTTTATTTGATACTAGGATCCATCTGTGTCAACAGATATGCTAGGCATGTAAGATGAAAGGTTTCTTGTAATTATTCTGATAGAATATTCTAAAGTGACTGTGGGTTTGGATATATTCATATGTATGTGTATTTTTAATATCTCAAAACTCTTAGCATTTTCCCATTTCAACTGAAAAATACTTAGGCCATTATATTCTCATTGCCAATAACATATAACCCAAGTTGTATGTTTTATACAATTTAGCAGAATTATATGCATACAGCATATGCTGTCACATAAGATACTTATTTTGATTTCTATAATCAAATATCTTATTATCTTGCTGTTAGCTTCTTTTTAAAACGAATGCTTTAAAAACATGATCTCATCAACATACATGCTAACAGTTACTGTTCTAAAGATAATCTTCTTGAAAACACATATGCAACTCATGTTTTGTCTTGTAATGTATGTACATGACAGAGAAATTCATAGCATGCATGTCTTACAGAAACTGATGATATAAGCAATAGGAATGTCTTTAAAAATAACTCCTGTTGGGGCTGGCCCAGTGGCATAGTGGTTAAGTTCACATGCGCCGCTCCAGCAGCCCAGGGTACATGGATTCGATTCCCCAGCAGGGACCTGCACACTGCTCATTAAGCCATGCTGTGGTGGCATGTCCCACACATAAAATAGAGGAAGATTGGCACAGATGTTAGCTCAGGGCCAGTCTTCCTCACACACACACAAAAGAATAATTATAACTCCTGTGGATTCTGATTAGGTCAAATTATCTATTGCCTAAATTTAATCTGTGAATGTAAAATCCATCATTCCAATCCCATACCCTTATGTGAAACACGTCCTTCTAAATTAAGTCTGTAAATGCTTTCAAAGATCTTTAGAAAAAAACTATCTTGAGAATGATGCATTTCTATTTTCATTTTCATTTTAGAAGAAATAATTTAAATCTTTAATATGTACCTTATAAGCTGTTGTTGAGCATTCTTTGCTACGATTGGCCCTGAGCTAACATCTGTTGCCAATCTTCTTTTTTTCTTCTTCTTCTTTCCAAAGCTCCCCAGTACATAGTTGTATATTCCAGTTGTAGGTCCTTCCGGCTTTGCTATATGGGATGCTACCTCAGCACGGCTTCATGAGCAGTGTTAGGTCCACGCCCAGGATCCAAACTGGCAAAATCCTGGCCTGCGGAAGTGGAGCATGAAAACTTAACTATTTGCCAAGGAGCTGGTCCCTGGGCATTCTTAATGAGAAAATATACAATGATTTTTATTTATTTATTTTTTTTTTTTTTAAAGATTGGCACCTGAGCTAACAACCGTTACCAAACTTCTTTTTTTTCTGCTTTTTCTCCCCAAACCCCCCCAGGAACATAGTTGTATACTTTAGTTGTGGGTCCTTCTAGTTGTGGCATGTGGGACGCCACCTCAACATGGCCTAATGAGCAGTGCCATGTCCACGC
The DNA here is from genome assembly GCF_021613505.1 of Equus quagga. Classification (NCBI taxonomy): domain Eukaryota; kingdom Metazoa; phylum Chordata; class Mammalia; order Perissodactyla; family Equidae; genus Equus; species Equus quagga. The sequence continues at coordinate 101,856,638 of NC_060275.1, forward strand.
CCAGGATCCGAACTGTTGAAAACCTGGGCCGCTGACAAAGCGGAGTGTGCAAACTTAACCGCTCGGCCATGGGGCTGGCCCCACAATGATTTTTATTATATTCAAAATAAGATGGGATTTATAATTTCCTGTGCTATATTATGTCAGTAACAGTGTGATACTATGGCTCTTACATGCTTGAAGTTGAATTCTGACTCTGCTACTCCCCACTGTATCATAGGCATCTGGGTAAACTTTTATTGCCTCAGTTTTCTCATCTTTAAAATGGAGATGATAGTAGTAGTTGCTTCATATAAGTTTTATAATAAGTAAATGACAGCATACAAATTAGGCTTGCAAAAGAGCCTGAAACAACAAACAGAATTATTACCGATACTAACTTTTATCATTATGTGCCCTTGCTTCAGATTTCCATAATCCTCCTCCAGACAAAACTATTTCAGAGTATATGGAAAGTTAGCCATGCTAATCATGATGTCATGCTTCCACCATGAGTTAATGTTAAAAAATATTTTTTCAGCAGAGAAACCAGGATGAATTGGAAAAGACTTGCCTCATACTTATTAAGATGTTATGGATCTGGGTAAAAGGCATTTCTTTAGTGACAGTGTCATGGATATGATTATTATTCACAACTCTTAGGTACTTATTGATAATAGTATTCTATTTCCTTGTTCTTTGCTATACGACTCTGTGGTGCTTTCCAGTAGACTAGAAAGACTGTGCACCCTCACCACCACTCCCGTCTTGTCCGGGTGAATGGCTTTGACCAACAGAATGTGGGAAGAAGAGCAGTGTACTCAGTCTAAGTAGAGGCTTTAAGATGCATCATCTTATGCTTGCCCCTTCGAGCTCTCTTCAATAACATTGTCATGTCCAGAGAACAGCTGTTTCTTCAGCCGGAGTCCTAGAGTGAAAGGACTTGTGGAGTCCAGCTGAGCCCAATAGAGATACAGACACCAGAGGAAGAAAGAAACATTGGTCTTTGTAAGCCACTGAGGTTGGGGGTTATTCATCACCACAGGAAAAGCTGATTAATACGTGTGCTAAAGGCATTTATATAAAAAGAGGACATATAGTTTCATTCCACTAGTCTATAGAGAAGGGAAAAGAAGAATTTAAACACTAATTAAAATTTATGTTTCCCTGCAAAAGTGCTAGCATTAGTAAAACCTATTGAAATAAGAAGGTATTTGTATACAATGAGAAATACACAATTTTGTGCTACATTTTAAATTAGGGTATAATGGTTAATTTTGTGTCAATTTATTTGGACAAGAGTGCCCAAATATATGGTCAAACATTGTTCTGAATGCTTCTGTGAGGATATTTTAGGAAGAGATTAACATTTAAATCAATGGACTTCAACTAAAGCAGATTACCCACCGTAGTGAGGGTGGGCCTCATTCAACCTGTTGAATGTCTGAATAGAACAAAAGCCTGACTTTCTCCAAGTGAGAAGAAATCCTGCCAGAAGAACGTTCTGGCTTGAATTGCAACATTGGCCCTTGCCTGGTCTCCAACATGAATGCTTGTGGACTTGAACTATAACGTCAAATCTTCTCCAATCTGCTGGCACTCCCTGTATATTCTGGCCTTGCCGGCTTCTATAATCATGCAAGCCAATTTTTAAAAATAAATTTCTCTCTATCTCTATGTCTCTGTCTCTCTTTCTTTACATACACACACACACACACACACGCATACTTTCTATTGGTTCTGTTTCTCTGGGGAATCCTGATTAATACAGATTTTAGTACCAAGAATGAGGAACAGAATCTTAAGAATGAACTGAATGAATTGTTTTTGGGGTTTCTAGAATCGACTTTCTACTCTGATTAGGTTTAAAGGTACTAACAACTCTATTTCCAGCAGGAAAGAGAGCACCAACAGTCTATCTTGTGATGTGGCATAGAGATATGCAAAATATCACCATTGGACATTCCTAACAAAGCATTTATAAGAGGCAAGGATTTGATTGACCCTGTATGATACCTTTGAACATTTTTGTCAAACAAATGAGTAAAAGGAGATTAGCTGGTTGCTCCTAATGTCTCTGTACAAAGTAGAGAAAGAGTAGGAGGAGCTCAGGGATTTGAATTCTAGGCTCAAGGGCCACATAAATGACCTGAAATCTTCTACATCTGCCTTGAAAGAGACTCTCATCTCCTGGAGTCACATGGCTGAAATTGTTAAAATCAAACCCCAAATTTCATCCTCCCAGTGGCTGAATTACAATGCATATTGAATCCTAGCCTCGCAGGGTGTCTACTGTTAAAGTGAGAACATTGATTGGGAAAGAATGGGATACTGAAAGTTGGAATACAGATGTGTAGAAAGACCTTAATGAAGCTGGAAAAACTGAGCCTCTAAATTCTGATGAGTCTTCTTTGCCAGTAACGGTAGCTTCGCCATCCCTGTCTGAGGAAATTAACCCTGGATTGCCTGAAGAAAATGTTATGGCCTCCTTTGGGGAAGTTGCCTTGCAAGACACTGCTAACCCACTCCCACAACCCCTTTTTGCTTCTAGACCTATAACTAGACTCAAATCTCAGGGTAATCCTAAAGGCGAGGCACACAGCATGCCTCAAGGAAGTATGCTACACTCTGAAACAACTACTTGATTTTTCTAATTTGTAAAGACAAGTATCTGAGGAATATGTGTAGGAATGCATCATAAAGGTGTGGGATAATGGGGGAAGGAGCATAAACTTGGATCAGGCCACATTTATTGATATAGGCCACTAAGCAGATATTTCAGTGTTTAATATTACAACTTGGGGAGTTAGAAAGAGCTCTATCAGATTGCCTAATTGGCTGGCCCACATTAAGTGAACTTAAAAATGCTAGACCTGCCTTGGCTTACTGTAGAAGAAGGGATTCCAACGTTTAGGGAGATTGGAATGTTAGAGTAGATTTATCAGTTAAGAACCACTTACCCACCCCAGGAGGGTCCAGAAGATGCAACATTCAACAATACTGTGAAGTTAAATGTTCTGTGATAGATCTTTTCCGTAAGCCAGAACTTATAGTGGGAATTGCTACGACCGAATTGAGAAACCTGAATGCAATGGGAGTAACTGGACACTGGAGTGGCAGGGCCAAACAGCAGCACTCAACTTCAAAGGCAAGGTAGGTATGGCTACCTGAATGGGCAGCAGAGTCAAAGCAGCTATGGGAATAGTCTGAGTGATGTAAACCTGTGGTGTTGGTTAGTAGATCTTGGTGTTCTTAAAAGTGAAATAGATAGGAAACCTACTAAATTCTTACTTGATGGGCATAAGCAGAAAAGTTCTAGGACAAGTAAACAAAAGTCTAACATGAATTATAAAAACAGAGATCATGGGCCCTCAATCAATTCCCAGATTTGAGTCAGCTTTCAGACCCAGAACTCCTTGAATAAAGGAGAGAGTGCATCCCCTTGAGGAATGATCTTGGTACCTTGCCAACAGTTCATACTCTTAATATCTCTCCCAACCTTTCCCAAAGGGACCTTTTTCCTTTTACTAGGGTGACAGTGCATTAAAGAAAAGGAAATAATCAGATATGTCATGAACTACTGGACACCAGCTTTTAACTGTCATCAATTCCAGGAGAACCAAAAAGTCACAGTGGTACACAAGTCAGAGTAGAGGTTTGTGGAGGTCAGGTGACCAATGGTGTTTTAGTTTAGGTCCTTCACATGGTTGGCCTAGTGGATCCGAGAATCTGTCCTGTGGTTATTTCCCCAGTTTCACAATGCATACTCAGCAACTGGCAGAATCCCCACACTGGTTCCCTGACTTGTGGAATAAGGGCTACTGTGGTGGCAAAGATCAGGAGCAACCCACTAGAACTACATTTACCAAGAAAAATAGTAAACCAAAAGAATAACCACATTCCTGGAGGCACTGCAGAGATTAGTGCCACCATCAAGGACTTGAAAGACGCAGGGGTGGTGATTTCCACCACACGCCCATCCAATTTACCTTTTTGGTCTGCACAGAGAACAGATGGATCTTGGAGAATGACAGTAGATTATCATAAGGATAACCAAGTGGTGACTGCAATTGCAGCTACTTTTGCAGATATGGTTTCATTGCGTGAGCAAACTAACAGATTCCCTGGTGCTAAGTAGGCAGCTATTGAGTGTGCAAATGCTTTTTTCCTACATCCCTGTTGATAAAGACTACCATGAGAAGTTGGCTTTCAGCTGGGAGGTGAGCAATACACCTTCATTATCCAACATCAGGGGTATATCAACTCTCCAGCCTCATGTCATAATTTAGTTTGCAGGAATCTTGATCACCTTTTCCTCCCACAAGGTATCACACTGGTCTATTACATTGATGACATTATGAGGATTAGGCCTAGTAAGCAAGAAGTAGCAACTTCTCTAGACTTATTGATAAGACATTTGTGTGTCAGAAGGTAGAAAGTGAATCCAACAAAATTCAGAGCCTTCTACCTCAGTGAAATTTCTAGAGGACCAGTAGTGTGGGGCATGACAAGATATCCTTTCTAAGGTGAAGGATAAGTTGTTACATCTGGCCCCTCCTCCAACCAGGAAAGAGGCACAACACCTAGTGAGCCTCTTTGGGTTTTATTTCGGGTGTGTTATTCCCAACCATTTAGCAAGTGACCCAAGAGCTGCTAGGATTGAGAGGGGCCCAAACAAGAGCCTGCAACAGGTCCAGGCTGATGTGCAAGCTCCTCTGCCACTTGGACTGTATGATCCAGCAAATTCAATGGTGTTTGAATGTCAGTGGGCAACAGGGGTGCTGTTTGGAGCCTTTGACAAGCCCCTACAGGTGAATCACTGTGCAGTCCTCACAGTTCAGGAGCAAAGCCCTGCCATCCTCTGCAGATAATTACTGTCGTTTTGAGAAACAGCTTTTGACCTGCTCTTAGGCCTTAGCAGAGACTGCATGCTTAATCCTGGGCCACAAGTTACCACGCTACCTGAGCTGTCCATCATGAACTGGGTGTTTTCTGACTCACCCAGACATTAAGTTGGGCATGTACAACAGCACTTCATCATCAAATGGAAGTGGTATATATGTGATAGGGCCGGAGCAGGACCTGAAGGCACAAGTAAGTTAAATGAAGAAGTGGCCCAAATGCCCATGGTCCTTACTCCTCCTCTACTACCTTCTCTCTCCCAGCCTGCACCTGTGGCCTCAGGGGGAGTTCCCTGAGATCCGTTGACAGAGGAAAAGAAGGCTCAAGTCTGTTTATAGAGAGTTTTGTGTGAGATGCAGGCACCACTGAAAAGTGGACAGATTCAGCACCATAGCCCCTTTCTGGAATACCCCTGAAGGAGAGAGATGAAGGGAACTCCTCCCAGTGGACAGAGCTTCAGGTAGTGTACCTAGTTATTTATTTTGTTTGGAAGGGAAAATGGCCAGATGTATACTGTATCATGGGTTGTGGTCACGAATTAGTGACAAGGAAGACTAGGGAAGAGGTATGTGGATAGAGCTCTCTGAATGGGCAAAAAACATGAAAATATTTGTATCCCATTGAATATTCAACAAAGGGTGACCTCAGCAGAAGAGGATTTTACAAGTCTACTGGATAGAATGACCCTTTCTATGGATGCCAGACAACCTCTTTCCCCAACCACCCCTGTCAGTGCCTAGGGTAGTATTTTGTTATAGGAGCCCAAGCAGACTAATATACCCACAATCGTGAAGCAACCTACTTGATAGAATCATAGAATGGCATTTTGAAGACTCAGTTACAGAACCAGCTGAGTGGCAACACCTTACAGGGATGAGTCAAGGTCGTCTATGAGCTCTAAATCAGCACCCAATATACAGTGCTGTTTCTCCTATAGCCAAGATTCATGGGTCCAAGAATCAAGGGGTAGAAATGGGAGTAACACTACTCACTATTATTCCTAGTGACCCATTAGCAAAATTTTTGCTTCCTATCACCAAACCTTATAATCGGCTGGCCTAAAGTTCTTAGTTTCAAAAAGTGGAATGTTTTCACCAGGAAATGCAACAATGACATCACTGAACTGGCTGTTAAGACTGTCACTCAGCCATTTTGGCATCCTCATGCCCAAGAAGGGAATTACTGTACTGGCTAGGCTGACTGATCCTGACTACCAAGGGGAAATTAGACTGCTATCTTACAATGGAAGTAAGGAATAGTGTGTTCTGGAATATCAAAGATCTCTAAGGGGTCTCTTAGCATTACCAAGCCCTGTGATTAAAATCAATGGAAAACTATAAAACCCAACCCAGCCAGGACTACTAATGGCCCACACTCTTCAGGAATGAAGATTTGAGTCACCTCACCAGATGAAGAGCCATGACCAGCTTAGGTGCTTGCTAAGGGCAAAGGAAATATGGAATGAATGGTGAAAGAAAATAATTAACACCAGTTATGACCACATGGCCAGTGGTTGGTTCTGTTTCTCTGGAAAATCCTAGCTAGTATTTACAGGCATAGAAGACATGCCCAGATAAAAAAGTAATCATCATCAATTTTACAACTATAGTAAACTGAAATTTGGTAATGTGTGATTAAGACAAAATATTCTTCAATTATTTTACTATTTAGAAATAAAAAAGAGTTTACATGTATACTTGTGTTTGCATATGCATTTATCAAGACAAATAAGTATTTCAAAGCATAATGTTACATTCTTCGGTAAGTACCTCAAAATTGCCACGTTACATCTTGAGTTTATCTTATTTTTTTAAATCCAGAGGATTTTAGACAAAGATCAGGATAAATAAGTTTTTTTTTTATCCATGTAGTGTGATAAATTCTCTGTGACACATGACAGCATATCCTCCAAATTGTGAGAACAAATTAATATGAACATTAAACAATGATGCGATTGCAAGATAAAACTTATTTTAAACCCTTTACCAAATGGCTGTTTCCTCTTTGGAAAGGAATCCATAATTGTTTTCTGGACAATGATTTAATAGTTTTTTGATATGCATATATTTTAAATCAAACATACAAAATACACATCAGTAACTTTTATGAGTGGCTTAAAAATTTAGAAAGGTCATTTGGAACTTCAAATTTCAGGAGAACAATACATAATGGGGAACATCATCTCTCCTTTTATTCAAATTCTAGAACAATTTTCCACATAAAATTAATTTGTAATTTATTATTCATCCTTATTTTCACCATTATTTGACTTTGTAAATATTTGTGTAATTGCAACAATATGATTACAATGTTATCTGCTTAGCTTCAGTGCATTTTACCTTCTATAGATGATTCTCAGTAAGTATATTTTACATGTTAAGCATCTGAATTTTAAAGATCTAGTTTAAAATTATGTCAATTTTATATTTAATCATATTCACTCATTTACCATTTTGTTAGCTGGATTTTCTTTGTTCTTTATGATTCTCCATTTAGTAAAGTATAAACATTTTATTGCAATCTTTATTAGTCTGCTTGGGCTGCCATAACTAAGAGCTATGAAGGAATGGCTTAGACAACAGAAATTTATTTCTTGTAGTTCTAGAGACAAGGAAGTCCAAGAACAAGCTGCCAACTCCTGGTGAGAGCTCCTTTCCTAGCTGGCAAGATGGCTGCCTTCTCCTTGCATCCTCACATGGCGGAGAGAGAAAAAAAATATCTCTCTTCCTTTACTTATAAGGCCATCAATTCTCTTGGATTAGGGCCCCACTTTTATGACTTCATTTAAGTGCAATTATCTCCTCAAAGCCCTATCTCCAAATACAGTCATATTGGGGATGGGGTCTTCAACATAAGAATCTGAGGGACAAAACTTTTCAGTTCACAGCACAAGCCAAGTTCTGAATTTCATGACCAAGTTGATGTCTCTAGAAGTCTCTACAGTTTAAGTATATTTGATTCCATCCTGAAATGACTGAATTAAACTTTTACAAATCTCTATGGTAAGATAAAAGTACAGATTGTGTCTCTTCTATTTGGGTAGTTTTGTGGTTGCTGTTTTGTTTTTTTGACTCTTTATTCTCAAAAACATTCTTGATTATTTTAATGATGTTGAAAGTAAACACAAGGATTTACTAAAAGAGTCTCCTTGAATGAGCATGGGCGTCAGAGGCAGAAGCAAGGCAGGGTCCGGCCACCAATATATATGGAGGAAAAGACCTCATGTGTCTGAATAGGAGGCCCATCTACCTTGTCTCCTCTCTTCCTTGTACTTACATCTGTAACCAGAAACTACATGCAATACCCAGGAGAAGTGAAGCCCATCTGGCCTGCAAGAGATGTCTTTAATCTTATGTTTTAAATACTCAGATTTTCTCATATCTATATTTGCTGATTTGAGTGGGCAGTACAGACACATGGCGAAAAAGAAAAAAAAATGAGATTATTAAAAGAATAAAACTGTGAAGAATAACTTACCCTTTCACCAACTATCTCTTCCCAAAGCTTTAAATTTCCGAATTTGTCACTGAACGCATCATTTTTTCTATATTTCTTTCTCTTTTCCTTTTTTCTTCTCATTCTTCTCATTGTTCTCTCTTTCTGTCTCCTTTCCGCATCTTCTGTGCCATGGAATGCACACAAGATTACTTCTGAGGTAATCTTCTAAGCCAAATGTCATTGGCTTTTGATTTCTAACCTCTATCAGCAAAAATAACCACTACTGAACTTGAAATAAAGGGACTTGTTTTAGTAAATCAAATTAATAAGCATAATTTCTCTCTTAGTGTGCATAAGCAAATGTAAGTCATACAATATAGAAACGTTTATTTAGGGACCGGCCCAGTTGCACAATGGTTAAGTCTGCAGCCCAGGTTCCCCGGTTAGGATCCCGGGTGCATACATAGCACTGCTTGACAAGCCATCCTGTGGTAGGCGTCCCACGTATAAAGTAGGGAAAGATGGGTAGGGATGTCAACTCAGGGCCAGTGTTCCTCAGCGAAAAAAAAAAGAGAGAGAGGAGAGTTGGCAGCAGATGTTAGCTCAGGGCTAATCTTCCTCAAAAAAAAAAAAAAGACGTTTATTTAATCTGCTCAAAATACAACTTTGACACTCAGCTCCCTACTTAGAAATAGGTTATGGATACTTTGTTAGTTATTCTTGCTTTAAACAAGTCTCAGTATATATTTTTTCCATTTCAACTACGTAGAAAAAGTTGACATACAAACACTAGATTAATATCAATGAACGTTAGAGAAATAAAGAAGTGAAAACTAAATTTTGATGCCATGGTCATAATAATAAAATCTTTCAATCTTCCATTGATCTTTAACATTCAACTTGTGACCTCATCAGGAATACAGTTTTTTCTTACCATAAGGATCACAAAGCTAGATATTTTATTTTCTTTATTTAAACATGTATGTATGGCCCAATTACTTCTCTTCCATTGGTGCTGAAGAATGGGAAGTTTTAGAATAACAAAACCATTGTTATTATATTAGCAGATATTATATAACAATTAAGATTCTAGGATTTAAAGGAGACTGCTTCCAAGCTCTAGAAATAGCTAGCTATGTGGCTATAGGGAAGTTGTTAAACTTCTCGGGTTGTTAGTTTCCTCGGATGTAAAATGAGAACTAAAACAGTATTTATCTCAGTTCGTTGATGCAGTGATAAATTGTTTAACAAATGCACAATATTTAGAATAGTATTTGGACTGCACTAAGCCAAAACATAGTTTTAATGTATATAAGGCGACATTCAAATTTATTCTCCAATTAAACGTAAATAGTTCCATCAGAGGATTAAGTATCAGATATACAGAAAGGCAAAGTGTGTACACCGAATTGAGAGGAAATAGAGGGGAATATGGAGCACATAAAAGCAAAGTATTAGAAATTGGAAGAAGAAGAATTATGCATATATATTTAATGTAAAATAAATATCATTATCATTTTCATATTTTCACACTCCTAAAGATACACTGAAAAAAATCAATTTTAGGGAATCCAGGCAGAACAAAGGTCTACATTTAGCGTTTGATTTTTATACGAAATGTATATAGTTGTAACTAAATTTATAAAAGCATCTAAAGTTGTAACTTATTTAGACTTGATATTTAGAGTTATTCGTATTTCTGAATTATTTAAATTCTGCTTACCAGAACAAGAAAGTTGTGTATTTGAAAGATACCAAAAATATGTGAGTACCATCTAGTGGTAAAACAGGAGGTAAGCAACAAGCTATGAGAAAAGGGGGTTAAAACAGGTCAGGGAACACACGGCCAGAAAAAAACCGTAAAGAAGAATGAGTGTGCCCAGAATCAGTAAATATCAAAAAAGAGCCCAAGTCTTTGTTATAGTGTGTACGGGTGGTTAGACAATAGATCACTTGAGCTGTGACCAACAGGAGAATAACGTGCATCTACCAAAACTGTGTTCCTGACCACATTTCTGTATAAGACCAAACTAAATTCTAGAACACTACAGGCTGGGATTATTGGAACTTAAAGCCCTCAGATTGACAGAACACCACAGTAATGCTGCACAACTGTGAAACAAGGCCTGACATTGGCAAGAGGAGCGAGGGACATGCAGATTACTGTGTAATATACAGAAGTAAACATTGCAGGCTGTACTGTCACAGGATAACAGAGTTTCCCTTAAGTATAACAGCAATCATTATAGAAACAAAGGTTTGTTTTGTAAGATAGTGTTTCAATTATCTTAAAAGTCCAGGTGAGAAAAACTGAAGTATGACCAAGGATTCAAATTTAGTAAGACACGAAGCGGGAATTCAAATTCAACGCTGTTGGGTTACAGAATTCAAACTCAACAAATAAAAGATGCTTATTCAAAATATATAGTGAGAAAACGTGTTTAATGTGAATGTTGTACGAGAGCCTAAGGAAATAACAAGTGTAAATATCATGATGAAATAAAGTTGTGAAATTCCAAGCTGTCTCAAAGCAATCAAATCAGCAGCAGATGAAGAATATGTGCCTGATTTGGATATTATGAGCAAACAACCAAAAAATAAATAAATAGAAGAAATTCACACTTATTTAAGAGATAAAAGTATAATTTTGGCCACAGGACTAAAGTTTTTTCATAGATATCTACATGAAAATGAATTGATAACAAATTTAACTGACAAAATGCACTATATATGCATATGTGGTGCCTATGCATAATGCAATATACATAAAGTATTTATGTATAATATTCATATTACATATGTATATCGCATATGGACATTTTTTCAAAGTCTAGATACCATAATTCATAGAAAAATTTGTCATTTTAACAAACTGGAAATTTCAATCTCTGTTTATGTTAATAAGGGTTCAATAGAGTTTTATTGCAGGACATTAAGCAATAGAACTGAAAAAAAAAATTAAGGTGCTGGAGGCTCTGAAACAGGTATGAGGAGTTCCAGGCCACCTACAAAGTTAGAGGGCACACAGCCTCCATGAAACCGGCCTTACTTCTGACACTAGCAGCTCATTCAGAAGGTTCCTCAAAATACCCTCAGCTTCAACTATTTGCTAGAATGACTCAGAATTCATCGAAAGCTTATACATTCAAAGTTACAATTTATTACAGGGAAAAGATACAGATTAAAATTTGCCAAAGGAAGAGACACATAGGGTAGGATCTGGGAGGGTTCCAATTGTGAGTCTGTTGTTAGCCTCTTCCTATGGAGCCAGGGCACCTTACTTTTGGGGTATCCATGTGTCACAATGCAAACAATGAGGTTCACCATAGCCCTGTGTTCAGAGCTTTTCGCTGGGGCTCCATTCAGTAGACATGGTTGATTTATTGTTTTCCCATGTGGTTGATCTCAGCCTCCAGGTTGAATGATACTGCATCACCCAAAGTCCCCTCCTGATCCTCATTGTTGGTCTTCCTGGCATGATCAGCCCTGACCCTAAGAATATAGGGGTATGGCCAACCCCACCCTAAACAAAATGCTTCTATCAGATATAACCTAGATTACTTCCCAGAAGCTGAGGGCAATGTCAGAGCTCTCTTTGAGCAAGGCCAAATTATGCAGTACACAGTAGGTCATAACAAGGTTTTCAACTGGGAGATTGGTAGGGGTTCATATTAACAAACAAACATGATAAGTTTGGTTTACAATGTTAGCCCTTATTTCAAGAATAATACAGCACCTATTATACTTTTACCATGTTTCAAGCATGAAGAGACTGGAATGTGTATGTAAATGTATATACTATGCATATGCTGTGTACAGATAGACATGGGTATGGATATAGATAAGATATACAGTCATGTGCCACAAAATGACATTCAATCAATGATGGTCCACATATACAATAGTGGTCCCTTAAGATTAAGACCATATGGCCTAGGTGTGTTGTAGGCTATACCATCTATGTTTGTGTAAGTGCACTCTATGATGTTCCCACAATGATAAAAATTACCTAACGACACATTTCTCAGAACTTATTTCTGCTGTTAAGTGACACACAACTGTGGATATGACATGGATAGATAGATATAAATACACTTTTTTCTCCAGTAACTGTGTACTCTATTCATTCATGGAAGTTGAAAACAGAAGTTGGACAGCTAATTAGGAATCCATTAATCCACTGCAGGAATCCAAGTGAAAACAGATGGCCAGAGAGGGAGAAGAAGATATATTACTATGAGAACTATCTAAGAGGTAATATTGGTGACAAGTTCTATATGTAAATATGTTTAAACAGACTATGATGTTATTTTGGATATACAGACTGGTAAATATTGAACGTCTGGAAAGCCTTCAAAGGAGTGTAAAGTCCTAGATAATGGTATTAGAGTTAAAAATGGAAAAATTATCATGATAAGGAGAGTTTCCACTGGAGAAGTCAGTATAAAAAAACAGATGTGATTTGTATAGGGAAGGACAAATCAGATAATCAGAAAATATACATCCATCTGTGCACGTTTAGAGCGTTCTCCCTATTGCAATAGTTATTTTCAAATAAAATTTCTCCCAGCTCTGGATTTGTGTTTGATGTAACAGCTCAGTGCGATCACACGGATCGTTGTGAGACGGAGGCAGCAGAGCCAGAGGAGGAGAGGGGTGATGACAGAAGCGGAGGCTGGAGGGAGGCCACTGCAGTGGGCCCCGCTCAGGAAATGCAAGCGCCCGCAGAATCTGGAAAAGGCAAGGAAAGGGATTCTCTCCTAGAGCCTCTAGAAGGCAGCAGACCAGCTGACGCTTCGCCTTAGCCCAGTGAGACGTGTTTGGATTTTTTACCTGCAAAACTATAAGAGAATAAATTTGTGTTGTTTTAAGCCACTAAATTTGTGGTAATTTGTTACAGCAACAATAGGAAATTTAGACATTTCTTGTGTAAATTTTACCAAATCACTAATTTCTCCATGTGTCAAATGACTGCATTGAATAAGTTATTTTCCAAAGATATTTTTAGGCTAAATCTTCTGTTATAATATTGTGGTCAAGTCCATGTGCCCAGAGTGTTAAGCCAAACAGCACGACTTTGCAGGTTTTGAACTTAGACTTTAGAAATCATGTATCAACTACTTGAAAAGGAAGATGTTTGGTCTAAGTAAGCAGGTAATGTAAATACACCAGAAGCAATAAGAGCACTTCAAATTTCTCATGGAGTGGGATTGTGATTAAGTCAGAAAAAGACTGATCAATCATGACAGAGTATGAATATGGAATTATAAGGGACCAGAAGCAAACCCAAGTACCAAGAAAATAAACAACCAAAAAAACAAGAGAAGAGCTCAGCTAAGGGACTGGATAAGAGGTCAAAGTGGGAGCGACAGACAAAATGACTCTCTTGGAAAAGGCATCTCCAGTCTTCTCAGAGTGGCAATGAAGTCATCATAGAGCTATCACCTGCCCATTGATCAGGACTTGTCCAGGCTTAAAAATGTCAGCCTCAAACATGGAACTCACACAGTTCAGAAGAAAAAGTAATTCCAGACCCATGTCAGGCAAATGCAGAGCTTTGACAATGTGACAGTGTCACAAAGGCATAACCTTTTGTGTCAACTTTTGATAAAGCATCAGTAATTACCATAAATTACCATGGAAAGATTTCAAAAATGTACAAGACAATTAGCGATATTTTTAGGCTTCTCAGGAGTCCTAGGAAATTGAAAACCTACATATTCTTATGAATAAAAGACCTCCTGGAACACTATTGTTTAAAACTATATACAACTATATGTCTGTGTGTTTTATAAAGAGCTAGGCGATATTTTTGAAGTTATAAGGTTGCGTTAGCCTGCTTGGACTGCCATAACAAAATCCCACAGACTCAGGGGCTTAAACAACAGAAATTTATTTTCTCACAGTTCGAGAGGCTAGAAGTCCGAGATCAGGGCACCAGTGTGGTCAGTTCTTATGAGGTACTCTTCCTGGCTTTCAGAGAGCCTCCCTCTGGCTGTGTCCTCACATGGCAGAGAAGTTCTGGTGACTCTGCCTCTTCTTATAAGAGCTCCCATCCTATCAGATGAACACTCCACCCTTATGACTTCATTTAACCTTGACCGTCTCCTTAAAGGACTTATCTTCATACAGTCACATGGGTGTTAAGGCTTCAACGTATAAATTTGGGGGGACACAATTCAGCCCATAGAAAAGGTAATATGCAGAGACCGACCCTGTGGCTGAGTTGTTCAAGTTCAGCACGTTCCACTTCGGCAGCCTGGGTTCGCAAGTTTGGATCCCAGGCGTGGACCTGCTCTGCTCATCAGCCATGCTGTGGAGGCATCCCAGATATAAAGTAGAGGAAGACTGGCACAGATGTTAGCTCAAGGCTAATCTTCCTCAGCAAAAAGAAGAGGAGGATTGGCAATGGATGTTAGCTGAGGGCAAATCTTCCTCACACAAACACACAAAAAGGTAATATGCAGAAATTACACATTACAATTTAGGTTTATTTACTATTAAATAAATCATTTATTTTGGTGGAGAGGGGAAACATTTAATTAGTAATAAGAGCAAAATTAGCTACATTCCTACTCCCAGGGGTAAATGCTCAATATTATAGTTTCTTTATAACCATAGTCTGTAAGTGTTGATTTTACAGAATAAAACTTTAAAATTTGACGTTGCAGCACATATTTTTTTCTATCATAAAGAACATTACCAAACATTCTAAAGGCTTTAAAGTATTTCAATGAATATCTGAAAAAAAAATATATAAATGGCAACACGTTTCATCTTTCGCTGGTCTATCTGTGGGCTCTCCTCTTGTTTTTTTCACAAGTGGAGGATACATTAATGCAATTTATCAGGTTCTCTCCAGTAACTATTTCTATATTCTGTCTCTTTATGTCAGAGTCTCTTAGTGTATCCAGTGTCAATAGTTACCACAAATGGGTCACATGTGGGCAAGGTACAGATGCACCCAGTGCTCGGGATACTGGGTGGGCTCTGGACCCTTGGGGCCTCTTGCTGGTAACACCCCTGTCTATTTAGTCCAGGGTATGGTTCAGTATTAGGATTTCCCGTGTGTACCTCAACCTGGAAACATTTAGGAAGAACTGCTTAAGTCTCACATTCTAAAGGCACTATGATGCACATATTTGTGAGCAAAAGGGCATTCAGTGTTTCATATTCCTTGTTAGACAAGATTCCTCAAAGCAAAGGACTAGAAAAGGGATAAAAGTTTTCAAGTAAATGGTTCATAGTGCAAGACAGCTTTTTATAAAAGTTGCATCAATTCACACTCATACTGTTATGGACTGAATTCTGTCCCGCAACATTCATATGTCGAAGCCCTAACCCCCAATGTAACAGGATGGGGACACAGGGCCTTTAAGGAGGCAGTTAAGGCTATATGAGGACATAATGGTGGGGCCCCAATCCCAAGTAACTGGTGTCCTTATAAGAAGAGGAAAAGACAGCACAGAAGAAAGGCCATGTGTGGACACACCAAGAAGGCATCAACCTACAAACCAAGAAGAGTGGTCTCATTAGAAATCAACCCTGTTAGCAGCTTGATCTTAGACTTCCAGTCTCCAGAACAGTGAGAAAACAAATTTTGTTGTTTCAGTCACTCTTCATAGAAGAGCTTTCACAAAGAAATGATTTCAAATCAATTAATTAGAATTTAACAGTTACTGTTAATTTTGCCTGCATGATTTTTAAACTCAGAGAGATTGGAACATTATTACTTTTCCAATGCACATTGCAATTGTCAAAGCAAATGATATTCCAAGGATAAAGACAATATAATTCTAGAGATTTATTCTGGAGTTAATGGCTAAGTAAATAAAGAATAATTTTTATTTATTTATTTGGGCTCTGAGATAACATCTATTGCCAATCTTCCTCTTTTTGCTTGAGGAAGATCGTTGCTGAGCTGACATCTATGCCAATCTTCCTCCACCTGGTATGTTGGGCACTGACAAAGCATGGCTTGATGAGTGGTGTATGCGTCCGTGCCTGAGATCCAAACCCGCAAACCCTGGGCTGCTGAAGCAGAGTGCAGGAACTTAACCACTATGCCACTGGGCCTGCCCCAAGAATAAATTTGAAACAATTTTTGTCAATAAAAGAAGTTTAACATATTTTAGAAAAAGTGAGTTGATTTTTGAGGAGATGAACAGCCTTCTCAAATGCTACCAGTAGATGGTGTAACAGGAGTAATCAAAATTGAGAAAACATCCTTATGTATTTTCTCAATAACCACTCTTTAATTTCTTTGTTCAGGACAGTTATTTTTTTAAATAATACAAATTACTTTGATATGAGTACATGCCTGTGTAAAGTGTATTTCAATTAGATCTACGCTGTTCTAAAATTACCACAACTGATTCAAACATAAAAAGCAGAAAGATGACGCTTCATTTTTTCTCTTTTTCATTTAGTTCAGGCACAAATATTTCAGACAAAGTTTACTTGCCTATGTGCAGTTAGTACTTCACATAGACTATTTGCACACTACATATGTGTACATGTATCTTTATCTCTTCCAAAACAGTACATTAGCTTTTATAAATCCATGTTACTAGCATCTATATTGGTCTATGAGAAAATATTGTTTTTATTTTACTAATGCTTATAAATGTCTTGCTAGGATTGAATTAAACACTATATTTGTTATTCCCTTAGCATCAACAATACATAAGTATCAAAGAATATATGTGTGTCTAATTATAGACTCAGTTTCAGCTACAAAAATTTCATGAATCATCACATATTTGTGACCACTCTAAGAGGACCAGTGCAAAATCAACATAATAATGTGTAAAATATAAAAGAGCAACCTCTTGCACACCCATATATTCTATGTTATGTGGTCATTGCCACAAAAGTTTCCTGTTTACCATGTGGCCTCGAATAATGACAATTATTTCATGTGCTATATAAAGCGGTGCAATCATGATCATTTTTATAATAGAAGTTTGTTTTTTAGCTTCATTCTTTTCACATCCCTTTTTAAGACAATTTAGTCACGGGCTGCACCCCCCCCCCATCCTCGATTGGAATATTTTACAGATCATCGAAGATTTATACCAAAAGCATAGACAAAGCAATTGATGATGCTCAGCAATTCTTTCCAGCGCTATCTCTACCACTCCTGTGTAGGATCACACATCCTACTTCTTTTCTGAAGTAAAGTGTGGCCCCAGGACCTGTTTTGGACGCGTTATTTTGTGGAGATTTATGAGTCAGTACAGGATTCACCATATTTTTTCCGTGCAGAATTTGAACTTTATTGATTAAATGAATTACTATCCATCAAGGATATAGGACAGCACCTGATACAAGTGTTCACAAATGCCCATTACTTACCCACTGATTCAGCTTGACTAACTCAGTCAGGCTTCTCACCTCCTCATAGACCCTAAACACTGGCTCACACTAAGTTTAAGCAAGCACTAAGGAGCAGAAGATGCCCCTGAATGGCTCATTCCAAGAACCTGCTGACCGTAGAAGGAAACATTTCCTGCTGAAGAACCTGAGTTGGCCACCTGCTCACCCAGCCTGCTTACCTGCCCCTCCACGAAGTTTCTGCTGGTTCTGCTCACCTCCGCCTACAGAAGAAAGGCATTTTCTCTGCTTAATTTTGACACTGGCAATCCTGAGGTCATAGTGTTATCCCTATTATAACAGTCCTTTAAAATAAAGTCTCTCCTCAGCTAAGTCGCAATTTCTTTTTTGTATATCATATAATTATTTGTTGTTGTTATCAGCATCTATAAAGACAAAAATATGCTGCTAGTGTGTATCTCATGATATTGAATTAAAATCTGTACCTATATAAGATGAAACATTTGAAATTATTATTACTTATTTGATCTATAAATTGGCAATTTCTCATGATTCAGTCTAAAATGTTGCTAAGTGAGAGTAGTCCATTTCTTCTTTGTTGTGTTCACGTTCCCTGGTCGCTGCTGGTTTATAAACTGAACTGGGAAATTTCTAGTATTCATTGTTGCTATTGTTCATCTGAAATGACTTATAAATGTGAGAGATAGAAATTTATTGAAAACTTATTTGATCTTTCGTGCAACGTCAGGAGTACTTTGATATTTTGTTGTTCTTATAGATTGCTTAATGTTTTCTACTTCTTTTTGCCAAATTGTTAGGCAATGTAAAGATTTCTTAGTAAACTCTCGTTATTTGATTGGCTTAAGTTGCACATTTTTATTCCTATTTCTTGTTTGAAAACCATGCATTAGATCTCTCTTCTTCTAAGGGTTATCACTAAATGTTCAAACTAGAAATACGAATGTATCACTTATCAATACGTGGAATGAATTAATCACTAGATAATAATATTAGCATTCTTTTCTTTGTTACTCGAAATATCTTCTACAATACACCATTTGGTATCATACAAGGTGGTCTTGGACTTTCTGATTGCTATTTCTTTTTAGATTTTGTTTTCTAAGAGCTGTTTTAGGTTGACAGCAAAATTAAGAAGATACTGAAATTTCCTATATATCCCTTACCCCCCACATACATAGCCTCCTCCATTATCAACATGCCCCACTAGAGCGTACATCTGTTACAACTGGTCAACTTACATTGACACATCATAATCACCCAACGTCCATAGTTTACCTTAGTGTTCATTCTTGCTGTTGTACATTCTATGGATCTGGAGAATGTACAGTGTGTGTATCCACCATTATACCATCATATGGAGTATTTTCACTGCCCTAAAATCCCCCGCACTCTACCTATTCACCCCCCAATCCGCCCCCTGGCAACCACTCATATTTTTACTGTCGCTGTGGTTTTGCCTTTTCCAGATGGTCATATAGTTGGAATTCTATAGTATGTAGCCCTTTCAGACTGGCTTCTTTCACTTAGTAGTATGCATTTAAAGTTCCTCAAGTCTTTTCATGTCTTAATAGCTCTTTTATTTTTAAACCTGAATAATATTCTGTTGTCTGGATGTATCACAGTTTATCTACTCACCTACTGAAGAACATCTTGATCACTTACAAGTTTTGGCAATTATGAATAAAGTTGCTATAAGCATCCATGTGCAGGTTTTGAGTTTTCAATTCCTTCAGGTAAATACTAAGGATAACAACTGCTAGATCATATGGTAAGAGTGTGTTTAGTTTTGGAAGAAAATGCCAAACTATCTTGCAGAGTGGCTGCGCTGTTTTGCATTCCCAGCAACAATGAAGGAGAGTTCCTGTTGCTCTTCATTCTCATCAGCATTCAGTGTTGTTAGTGTCCTGGATTTTGGATATTCTAATAGGTGCGTTGTGGTATCTCACTGTTCTTTTAATTTCATTTCCCTGATGACATATGGTGTGAAACATCTTTTCGCTTGTTTTCTACCATTTACGTTCTTTGGTGAGATTGCCTGTTAAAGTCTGGCTCATTTTGTCAAATGGGTTGTTTGTTTTCTTATTGTTGAGTTTGAAAAGTTCTTTGTATACTTTACATAACAGTTCTTTATCAAATGTGTCTTTTGCAAATATTTTCTCTGAGTCTCTGACTTGTCTCTTTATTCTCTTCACATTGTGTTTTGCAGAGCAGAAATTTTAATAACAAACTCCAGCTTATCAATCATCCCTTTCATGGATTGTGCCTTTGGTGTTGCATCTAAAAAGTCATCACCATATCCAAGATCATCTAGGTTTTCTCTTATGTTCTTTTCTAGGAGTTTTATAGTTTTGCATTTTACATATAGATCCATGGTATATTTTGGGTAATTTTTGTGTAGGGTGTAAGATCTGCAACTAGATTCATTTTTTTGCATGTGGATATCCAGTTGTTCCAGCACTATTTGTGGGAAAGGCTATTTTTCCCTGTTATATTGCCTTTGATCCTTTGTATCAGTTGTCTACATTTTTGTGGGTCTATCTGGGCTCTCCACTCTGTTCCATTGATCTATATGTCTATTCTTTCACCAATACCACAGTCTTGAGTGCTGGAGCTGTATAGTAATCTTAAACTAGGGTAGTGTCAGTCCTCCAACTTTGTTCTTCTCTTTCAATATTATGTTGGCTATTTTACCTCTTCATATAAGTTTTAGAATTAGTTTGGCATTATCCACAAAATAACTTGCTGGTATTTTGATTGAGACTACATTGAGTCTATAGATCAAATTGAGAAGAACCAACATCTTAATAATATTGAGTCTCCCTATCAATGAAATTAGAATCTCTCTCCATTTATCTACTTCTTTGATTTTGTTCATTGGAGTTTTGTAGTTGTCCATATATAGATCTTGTGTACATATTTTGTTAGATTCTAACTGCTATTTTAAAAAGTCATTTTAAAAGACTTGTAATATACGTTAGTAAATCAAACCAAATCTGGAATTAATAAGGAGAGATTTCATTTGAAAATATTATTTTAATAAAAGAATGGTCCAACCAAAAGATCTGCAAGCATCTTAAAATCAGGCATAAAAAGGCTTTTATTTTATAGGAAGGGTAAAACAAAAATAGAAGGAAACAGGATCAGCAATTAGAACAAGAAATGTTCTCCTGAGGTCTGTCGATACCTAGTAGGGCAGCTCTGCCATCAGTTCTGCCCAGGGCTGAGGATGGGTCTATGTTCCAGATGCTTTGGGTCTTTGTGAACAATATATAGAGTTAATGTGAGGTAAATATAAACCCTGAAAGTCATTTGGTGCATCGTGGATATATTAGTTAGGATTCTCCAGAGAAACAGAACCAACAGGATATATATATAGAGAGAAATGGATTGATTTTAAGGAATTGGCTCACATGATTATGGAGGCTGGTGCATCCAAAATCTGCAGTGGGCCAGCTGGCTGGAGAACCAGGGAACTGATGTTGCAGTTCGAGGAGGATGATGATCTGCTGCAGATTTCTCTCTTGCTTGAGAGGGATGAGTCTCTTGTTCTGTTCAAGCCTTCAATTGTTTGGATGAGGCTCACTCACATTATGGAGAACATTCTGCTCTACTCAACAATTTCAATGTTAATCTCATCCAAAAACACCCTCAAAGAAACATCCAGAATAATGTTTGACCACATGTGTGGACATCATGGCCCAACCAGGTTTGACACATAAAATTAACCATCAAAATGGATATGAAGGCTTTTCCTGCCAGTCTCTTTTCCCTAATGCAGTGTGACTCATGTAGTAACGTGCATGGAATCCTCTGGGGTATTGCTTAGATAGTGAGAATTCCAGACACCTCTGTTTAGTATTCAAACTCATTAAGCCTCAGATAATGGACGTGAATTTACAATTTCAGCAGTCTCTTAGGGGGAATTAAGATACAGGTGATCACACGCCTTCCTTTGAGAAACACTGTCAGTGATTTTCTTCTGACACTTAGTGTTTAATTAATGTTTTATGAAGTCATGGAGATTGTAAGCACCTGCAATTGTTCATCATGGTCATGTTTAATAGTCTGGAAATAACATGTCATGATCTATAATATTCTTTGAAACCATTAGTTTCTCTTACTTTTTTCATCACTAATTTACTAGGCTCATTACGCTTACATTTTTTACCACTCTGAGTAATAAGACTTGTTAAATGTGAACTCTAAATATCATCCCCTGTAGATGTTCTTTTCGCTGCCTTATTTATTTGGTGTTCAGTTAAGATTGTCAGTGAATTAGCTGAATGATGATACCAGAAGATTTTAGCAATTTGCTCACTAAAACATGTATGCCTGTTTTATTATATGCAGAAAATTGTCTACTCAATTCAAAATTTAAAAATAGAAACAAAACATAATAGAAATAAAATAAAAATATAAAAATATATCTATATTAATTTTAAAAACAGACATATATTTCTATTAATTAAAATACTTTTAATTAATATAAATTAAATTTATGTTTGTTTAACAAAATACTTAATGGTTTGGACTTCTAAATAATTAAAAAGATAGTAATTTTTCATATTAGATGAAAATAATTTAATTACCAACACGGACATTTAAGAAAAATGACCATAATAAGTATGAAAATATAAATAATTTGTTATTTGGTGAAATTTCTAAACCTTACAGTTTTCTGTGGTGTTTGCATAGAAACAGTGTACGGACAGCATATATAAAATAATTATAATCACATTTTCAGCAGAATTAACATTTATTGGGTATATTAGATGCTATAAGACAATAGAGAAATACCTTCAAATTTTGAGGAAAAAATATTTAAATATGACAATAATGTGATATATTGTCTTGTCTCTGTGCATGCAGACTGATAAACAAGTCCTATACACTTTTTACAAAGAAATTAATCAAGATTAAATTACAGAAAAAGGAAACTAATAGAAAATATGTGATATAAGAATTAGTGGCTTATATGAATTATAAAATATATTGCAAAAAACTAACGCAGATGAAGAGGCATGCTTTATTTAATTTATTTTTAAAACATAGGTATTTTATATGGGTAAGTTGTAAACCACTGTAAATTTTTATGCATTAAATAAAATATTAAATATTAATTAAATAAAAATATTAAATAAAATATCAAAATACTCTGTTATTTAAATGGTAACCACCTCAACTTTCTAGCTCTTCACTCAATCTTTCTCTTTTTTTTTAAGTGGAGGAGTGTTTTGCTTAATATCTGAATCACTTCTTCCGAGTACTGAATTCCATCATTTCACAAGTTCTAGGAAAATTTTCGCTATTGATGGTCTTTTTCCTTATATAATTGCAAAACCACTCTCTCTACCAGATCTTTCACATCTGCATTTCAATATATTATGTTCTATTCAATTTTAAAGATTAAGTAATTCTACATCAGGTAAAATTCAACTCTTGTCCCAAATGTTTGCTATACCTAATACCCAAATTTTCCCATGATTATAAAAACTACATAAACTAGCTGTATTTCAGCAAAATCTGAAATCTTCAATTCAGTTTTATTTGACCTATGATCTTACCACTCAGGTTAAACTTTTTTTTCCAAAGCAGTTTTTATCTTTAAACACATATAAGCAGAATTCAAAGGATTTGCCTGCTTTTTTCTTTATTAGATAAATTGTTTTCACCATTTGTTCATATAGATATAGATATGTTTGGATATGATTATACATCTGTGTCAATAAATTAAAAGTACCTCCCAGTATTTCAAATGAACATAACATAAAATAACCTGTTTTTAAAGACAATTAGAAAATCATTGTTTGCTAGTAGATGGATTGAAGTAGATTACATTTATTTGAAGAATGTATATGACTTATACCTCTGTTCTTTTGTGTATTTAAATATATTTGAATATTAATTTGTTTTACATTTTGGCTATATTAGTATAGTTTTAGGCAATAATATATTAAGGAGTTATGGGGCCAGCCCCGTGGAGGAGTGGCTAAGTTCATGCGCTCTGCTTTGGAAGCCCAGGGTTTCACTGGTTCCTATCCTGGGTGCGGACATGGCACCACTTATCAGGCCATGCTGAGATGGCATCCCACGTTCCAGAACTAAAAGGACTCACAACTTAAATATGCAACTATGAACTAGGGGGATTTGGGGAGAAAAAGCAGAAAAAAAAGGAAGATTGGCAACGGTTGTTAGCTCAGGTGCCAATCTTTAAATAAAAAAAAAAAGAAGTTACACAACCTGTTTTATTTCTAATATCGGTTAATTTATGATGTAAAAATAGTGACCACAGTGGAGAAATTTAGCAAACAAACACTTCAACAAGTAATGACAGTTAACATCACCAATAGATCATGTGTTCATCATGTACACCCCAGACAAATGTAAACAGGGCACATAACCTCTGTTTTATTTTTTCCAAAAATCTGTAACTCCAGTCTAACAAAATGAAACAGAAAATTAAAAAAACTAGATTAAGACATGTATACTCGGTCCACATTCATGAAGACTGTGAACATCATGACAAACAGGAAGGGGAAAACATCACATATCAGGGGAGGCCCAGGTGACATGGCAACTAAATGCACTCTAGAACGTTGGATGGGATCCTGGAGCAGAAAGAACACATTGATGGAAAAACAGATGAAATCCAAATAAAATCTTGAGCTTAGTTTAACTAATAGTAATAGTAATGTACCCATGTCGGTTTCTTCGTTTTGATAAATATACCACAGTAATGTAAAGTGTTAATAATACGGGAAACTTGGTGATGAATGTTCAAAAAGATCTCGATATTAACTTGGTAACTTTTCTAATTTCAAAATAAAAAGTTTAGCTAAAAAGACATACATACTTGTATGTTTGCTTGTACGTATGTATGTATTTACCATGGACTTCAGGTGTATTTGTTGAATGTACAGCACATTGTCATCATTTACATGTTTCTTTTTATTCTCTATATTACAAAAGAATTTTCTACATTATGTATTCACAGGTTCTGAGTTTTGTAGATGCTTATATCAATTACCAATAATGGCAGTTTTATTTCTTCTTTCTTTATTTGATTGATTGCAAAAATGGCCCTGATTTCTGAGCCCACTCTGTGTCTGCATATTTAACAATGTTACTTTGCAGCTTCTCCCAGGATGAGGTTGAGTTTATTTCCTCATTCCAAATTTCTGCACTGGGCTTATGATTTGCCAATAGTATGTAGCAGAAATGCTGTTGTACCACTTCCAAATATAAGATTCAAAAAGCTTGGCATGCTTCTTCTTGCTCTCTTGGAAACCTGCTGCTGCCATGTGAAAGGTTTTGGCTAATGTGCTAGATCCTGAGAAACACATTGTCTGATCACTCCTGTTAACCCAGCAGCCAGCCGGCCAATTGCCAGATCTGGAACAGCGGCCTTCCTAGAATAACCAGTCTCCAGCCAGGCATACAGTTAACCACTGAAATAATAACGAGTCCAACTGCGATCAGCCAAGCAGTATTTGCTCAAGTGATCCACAGACTTGTAAAAATTAATATATAGTTCTGGTTGTTTGCTACTATGGACTAGTTAATCGAAACATTTTCTTATCATATATATACATATATATAATTTTTTCTTTATATTTTATGGAATTTTTGATATATTATTTTAAATAATTAAGAGAACTTATTTCTGTGTACTCTAGCAAGTAATTTTTAAGTGTATAGTGTTGTATATTTATCACCTTTTATCTATTGAAAGAAATAAAATAGTTTTCTCCATTATTTTATTAATGTGTTGGTTTATATTTACAAACCTTTTGATGATAAGCCACCTTTGCATTCTTGAAATATAGAGCAGAGTTCATCTTGTCCATTTTTCAAAAATTAAATTGTGACATCAGTTATATAGTGCTTTACACAGGATTTGTGTTTTTGTCATAATTTATAAGTGAAATAGGCCTACGGTACATACTTACTGTATTGTCTTTTAGAGGTTTAGAAATCAATAGTATACTAAATGCATATAATGAGTTGCACCTTGTTTGTCTATTTTTGTGTGTGTGAGGAAGATTGCTCTGAGATAATATCTGTTGCCAATCTTCCTCTTTTTGCTTGAGGAAGATTGTCACTGAGCTAACATCTGTGCCAATCTTCTTCTATCTTATGTGGGATGCCACCACAGCGTGGCTTGATGAGTTGTGCTAAGTCTGTACCTGGGATCTGAACCTGCAAACCCTAGGTTGCCAAAACAGAGCACATGAACCTAACCAGTATGCCACTGGGCCAGCCTGTTTGTCTATTTTTTAAAAACAAATCTTCTATGAAATTAACTGCTCTTGGCAGCTAGGTAATAGTTGACTACAATAACTTCTTGCAAATAGCTTTGTATTAGGAAAATTTTTTTATTTTTGAATTTTTGAGTTCTTTTCCATGTAAAACTTTTGATTTTTTTCCTCTATTCTTATATTTTATCTGTTTTACTAATTTCTGCTTTTTATTGCTCCTGATTTTTTTCTAATTATTTCAAAAACCTTTTTTTGTGGTCATTGTGTAACTGATTCTAACATTTATTTGGCCAGGACCCAAAAAGGAAATATACACTTAAAGAATAAGGACAAGGTGGGGGCTGGCCAAATGGTGCAGCAGTTAAGTTCACATATTCCACTTCAGTGGCCCAGGGTTCACCAGTTCGCATCCTGGGTGCAGGCCTACACACGACTTGTCAAGCCATGCTGTGGCAGGCATCCCACATAAAATAGAGAAAGATGGGCACAGATGTTAGCTCAGGGCCAGTCTTCCTCAGCAAAATAGAGGAGAATTGGCAGATGTTTGCTCAGGGTTAATCTTCCTCAAAAAAATGAAATAAGAACAAGGTGGAAGGATTTACTCTATGAGGCGTCAAGAATTATTTTAAAGAATACATGGTATTGCATTTCCAGAATGACAGCCTAAAGAGTTCTGTGCACCTATTTCCCAGAGAAACAATCATAAAGGCTGAAAATTATTTAACAAATAACCTTTTAAAGTCTCTGGGAATTCCTCTAAGGGCATACCAAAAGTTAAGAAATAGGTACTTAAGAAAATCTACCAAATCTTATAAATATGAGCAAGAACATTTGGAGTCTTTGGCACGTGAGCCATGACTCAATCCTCCACATTCCACCTGAGCTCTGTGTGACAGAAGCTCCACTTGAACCACGACAATTGGGGTCCATCTCACTTCAGCTCCTAGTCAAGGAAAACAGTACATCATCGAGAGGGTCAGGCCACAAGCATTGCTCAATCCCCCGTTCTAAGTTACAGAGTATAACCTGGCACCCATAGCAATGAGATTGGGGCTCCCTTCTTCCACCATCTCCCATTCATAGGATGGAGTCTCTACTCCAGGAACCACCAAGGATACTGAAACCCTGATTACTCTCACCCAGCTTGCTCACATGATGGACATTCCAAACCAGGAGAGTCAGACTGAGAAAACAAGAGGTTTCTACTCCAGCCTAGCCCCATAGTCATAAAGCAGGGCATCATTCCAAGAGAAAAAAATAGGCCATAGTTCCCATTTCCAGGTCAGGATCAGTGATTCAGTGATTTTCAACAGCAAGACAGAAAGTTCATAGGAACAGAGAGCTGCAAAGCTCTCCCTAAAGGAACGGACTTTATGTGAAACAGAGTGTGGGGCCTAAGGGTGCTCTCACATACAATGAAGACTTTTAGTGGCAAACAATTAAGAGGAGGCTTTTAGTTTCATTAGAGAAACAAGAAGAACTATAGACCAGGTAGTTTATAGGCAAGAACCATGAAGAGTGACAGCTACAAGGAACCATAATGAGGGCCAGCTCCATGGCCGAGTGGTTGGGTTTGCACACTCCGCGTCAGTGCCCCAGGGTTTCACTGGTTTGGATCCTAGGCTTGGACATGGCACCGCTCATCAGGCCATGCTGAGGTGGCATCTCACATAGCACAACCAGAGGCACTCACAATTAGAATATACAACTATGTACTGGGGGCTTTGGGGAGAAAAAGAAAAAGAAGAAGGAGAAGGAGAAGAAGGAGAAGCGTAATAAAGTTAGAACAAACTAAATGGATTGCCTCAAAAAGTATCCCAGAAAAGAGGCTCACATTTAATTGTCTAACCATGGAAACATTTATGCTCCAGGACATTGTAGCTTCACCTCCATGGATCCCAAAAGCCCTAGCCACCACTGTGACCCACAGGACCTCTGAAGTCTTGGCCACTGAAGACCTCTGCAGTCTGTGCCAATGTTGACCTCAGTCGAGGAAGCTACATAGACACTACATCTCTGCACTCTCCTTGCAACCAAAGATGCTGTGCGCCCCCCAGTTGGCACCCTCACAGCCACCTTCAGGTGAAGCTCTTTCCCCACTGAAGCCAGGTTGAAAATTTTATACTACCCAAAGCAATCTATAGATTCAATGCAATCCCTGTCAAAATTCCAGTGGTATTTTTCAAAGAAACAGAAAAACTATCCTAAAATTTGTATTGAATGATAAAAGCTTGATAAAGAAGAACAAAGCTGGAGGCATCACACTTCCTAATTTAAACTGTATTCCAAAGCTATAGTGATCAAAACAGCATGGTGCTAGCATAAAAACAAATACATAGACCAGTGGAACAGAATAGGTAGCCCAGAGATAAGCCCAAGTATATACATTCAACTAATTTTTGACAAGAGCACCAAAAATACACAATGCAGAAAGGATAGTCTTTTCAATAAATGGTGATGGAAAAATTGTATATCCACACACACAAAAAATGAAACTGGACCTCTATCCTACATCACTCATAAAAATTAACTCAAAGTGGATTTAAGACTTAAATGTAAGATCCAAAAATGTAAAACTCCTTGAAGAAAACATAGGGAAAAAGATCCTTGACACAGGCCTTGGTAATAATTTCTTGGATAAGACTCTGAAAGCATAGGCAGCAAAAGCTAAAATAAACAAGTGGGACTATATCAAACTAAGAACCTTCCACACAAACAAAGAAAACAATCAATAAACTGAAAGGCAAACTACAGAATAAGAGAAAGTATTTGCAAACCATATATCTGAAAAAGAGTTAATATCCAAAATATATAAAAAACTCATACAACTCAATAGCCAAAAAAACCAAATAATTAGAATAAAAAATGGGTTGAGGAACTTAATAGACATTTTGGATGACAATCATCCAAATTAAGATAAACAATACTACCATCTTCCCACAAAGTTTAACCATGTCCGTCCCCAATCGGTCTTCTCCACTCCATAAGTAGGAAACTACAGATTTCTATCACTAACAATTAGTTTTATCTATTCTAGAATTTAATATAAATGGAAGAGCAACAAATATTCTTCTGTGCCTTGCTTTTTCTTCTCATCATGATATCTGTAAGACTCATCCATGTCATTGCCTGTATTAGTATTTTTATATTTTATTCTCAGTATTATATCCTTGTAGAATTATACCAAAAATTGTTTTTGGGATTCTTTTTTTTGCTGTGGAAGATTCACCCTGAGCTAACATCCACTGCCAATCTTCCTCTTTTTGTATGGGGGCTGCCACCACAGCATGGCCACTGACAGACGAATAGTGTAGATTTGTACCCAGGACCTGAACCGGGACTGCCAAAGTGGAACGTACTGAACTTAACCACTATGCCACCGGGGCTGGTCCCCAAAATTGTTTATCCATTCATCTTTGGATGTATGTTAAGACATTAAATTGCATACAAGGTTTGCTATTATGTGTAAAGCTGCTGTGAGTATTCATTTACAAGTCCACTTATAAACATATACAGTCATTTTCCTTAGAAAAATAGGTGTTCAATTGCTTTGTCATATAAGTTTATGCTTATGTTTTAAAGAAAGCGTCAATGTGTTTTCCAAGAGAAAAAGTAAAAATAAATTTTCCAGTCTATATTCTCATTAAATGAGTGAAAATTCTGAATGTTTTACTTCCTTGTAAACAGCTGGAACTGAAGCCCTTTTAACTTCAGCATTCTAGTGAATATGAGATATATATCTTAATAATTGTTGTTTGCAATTCCCTGATGACCAATGGTGTCACATATGTCTTCAGGTGATTATTTTCCAATTACATATTATTTATTTTTTTTTATTGAAGATTGGCACCTAGGCTAACAACTGTTGTCAATCTTCCTTTTTTTTTAAGGATTGGCACCTGGGCTAACAACTTTTGCCAATTTTTTTTTTTTTCTGCTTTATCTCCCCAGCACCCCCCTGTACACAGTTGTATATCTTAGTAGCAGGTCCTTCTAGTTGTGGGATGTGGGACGCTGCCTCAACGTGGCCTGATAAGCTGTTCCATGTCTGCGCCCAGGATCCGAAACCTGGGCCCCCGCAGCAGAGCACGCGAACTTAACCACTCGGCCACGGAGCCAGCCCCAACACATATTATTTTTGAGAAATGTCTATTCAAGCTCTTGCTCATTAGCTAGGGTTGCTTATATTCTTAATTTCTAGGCGTTCTTTATATACTGTGGATAAAATTACTTCATCGTATATTTTTCCCAGACCTCAGCTTACCTTTTCACTCATTTTCTTTATGGTATCTTTTGAAGAGGAACTGGTTTCATTTTGTTGGAGACCAATTTATCAAATTTGTCCGTTTTGGTAATTTTTTTGTGTGTGCTAAGAAATTTTTCCCATCTCAAGATTGCGTAGATTTTCTCCTGTGTTTTCATCTAGATATTTGTAGTTTTTACATTTATGCCTATGATTGATCCATTTCAATTGATTTTGTGTATTACGTAAGGGAAAGATTGAAATTCATTCTTCCATACAAATGTCTAGTGGTTCCAGCATCATATGTTTAGGATAACAAGGTTCATTGAATTATTTTAGTTCCTCTGTTGAAAATTAATTGTTAGTGTGTATGGGAGCTTAATTCTTCACTCTTTAATCTGTACAATGATCTAGATATCTACCATATGAGAATTACATATTTTGATGACTGTTCTAGAATTATGGTAAGTTATAAACTTAGGAAATTGAATTCTGCAATTTTGTCTTTGTTTTTCAAAATGGTTTTGGAAATTTTAGAATTTCTGCATTTCTTAAAATATTTTAGCTAAAATTTGTCACCTTCTACAATAAACCTCTTGAGATATTAATTAGGATTGACAAACATATTGATTTAGGAGATTGGAAATCAATAATATTCACTCTTTCATTCTGTTAACACGGTAAATACCTACAATGTATTCATTTTATATTGTTACATAAGAAACTTCCACAATTTTATAGCCTTAATATATATTTATTATCTCAGTTTCTATGGTTCAGCAGCCCTGGCATGAGTTTCTCTGCTCAGTTTCCCCATGCTGCAATCAACACGTTGGCTGTGCAGTGTTCTCTTCTGAAAGGGTGAAACCTCTTTCAGGCTCCTTCAGGTTAGCAGAATTCAGTTTTTAGTCGTTGGACTGAGGACCAGCTCCTGGAGGCTTCCCATCTCCATGAGTGGTTCACAGTTTGATTTATTCTTTAAAACATACATCATTTAGCAGTGTGCTAATTTAATTTCTGGAGTATTTTTTACTTCTGTGGTTCCGTCCTTACTCCTAAGGCGAATCTGTTTGCAAGCTTTGCCACTAATAAGGTGTTCAGGAGACCTGCCTACTCTGGCGCTTCTCTAACCCAACACTGCCCACACTCTAGTATCACTGTCTGCTCTCAACTCCCTGGTACTCTTTGGATAGCCTAGTCTTGCGCCTGTTCAGTTTGGTCTTCAGCTGCAGAATTGTAGATGTCTTCCACCTGGACTTCTAGAACACCTTCTAGGCATAGCCCCTCACTTCCTGTGCTGCACTCTGTGGATTCTAGCTGTTTTATGGTCACAAATTCTTTTCTTTGTCATCTTAGTTCAACAGGTCCACCATGTTTTATCGGAATCAACTTGCTGCACCAGGGCTGGGAAAGTGTTCCCAAGACTCAGAGCAAACGTGGGGTTCACCTTGTGGTTCGCCTTCTCACAGGGACCACAGTTAGATTATTGATGTATGATTCCTGAGAACTGTTTTTGAATATAATTTCTATAATTTGGGGGGATATTTTCAGGGCTAGTCAGGTACCAGTTACTAGGTTCAGGTACCAGAAAATAAAAATAAATTTTACATATTGAAATGTATGTATGAGCTAAAAATCGATGGAAAAGTTATACTATTAAATACTTACTGACTAAAAAAGAAAACAAAAATTAAATGATCTATGTAACTAGTTAAAGAATTTCAAAAAATGCAATTATATAATCCTAAGGAAAACAAAATAGCATAACTAATGAAAAATAAAAAGAATCAATCAATAAATTAGAGATCAGAATATATGAGGTAGAAAAAAATAAATCCAAATGACAGTTCTTAAAAGTTTCAATAAAAAACAAATAAATAATCCAAATGTGTAATAATGGGTAAATAACTAAAGTAAAATAGAAATAAAAAGAGTTATAATGGACCACTTTGATAATATTACGGAAATGAAGTTGATAACTTCAATGAAATGTGTTATTTTCTAAAAATATATATTTTACCAAAGCTTTCCCCAGAAGATAGAAATAAAATCAAACCAGACATACTTCTATACAAGAAATAGATGATTTAAAAAAGTCTCTTATCTCCTTGCAAAACAGAACCAGCCCAAATATCTTCAGTGGGGTTTACTACAAAGGATTTCGAGGAATGTCTGGTTTTGCCAGTCAGATTGGAGATGAGTGTTAAAAAAGAGTACACTCGTCATAAAACAGTATAAATAGTCACTCTTTTTCATTGCCAGTGGAAGTGTAAATTTGTACAACCTCTAAGGAGGCAGTTTGATAGTATCTATCAAACTTAGACACACACATAACTCTTGTGCCAGAAGTGTTGTATTTACATTACTGATAAATTCTTACCTGAGGGGGATGATTAATGTATAGAGCATTGCTTTGAAATAGCAAAATATAAAAAACAACCTAAATGTCCTTTAAAAGGGAAACATTTCAATAAATCATAGTGCATTCACATATTGGAATACAAAGAATTATTATAAAGATTGGACCACTTGCACGTACAGTGGTTGGGAGGTACCACAGAATACATTAAGTTAAAAAAATCATGGTGCAGAATAATGCTACAGGATGCAACACTTTATGTTTAAAAAATGAATACATGTGCATGTACTTTTGCACATGCATAAAATATCTGTGGAAGAATAAATAAAAACGTAAAAGCAATTGCCAATGAGTAAGGTATCTTTATGTCTAGGGCAGTGATTGGCAAAGCTTTTTATTTTGTGTAA
The DNA here is from genome assembly GCF_021613505.1 of Equus quagga. Lineage (NCBI taxonomy): Eukaryota > Metazoa > Chordata > Mammalia > Perissodactyla > Equidae > Equus > Equus quagga. Next base: position 101,889,581 of record NC_060275.1, read on the forward strand.
AGGGCAAGATAGAAAATAATTTAACCTTTGTGAGATTACATATAATCTCTGCCGCACATGCTGCTTTGTTTTTACAAGCCCTTTAAAGTATAAAAAGTATTCCTAGCTCAAGGGCCAGAGATGCCCAACCTTTACACTCTCATTAATTGTCTATTTATTTTTGTAACATTGTATACATGTAGATTAATTAGACACCCCCCAAAACCCCTACGCTATGAGAGTTAAGAACACAAATAGGAACTTATATTTGCTTGTATGTTCCACTTCATCCCACACCCCAAACAATTTTAAGATAGACACTATTATGAATTTGGTTTCACAATGTCTTTGTATTTTCAGATATAATTCTTATGTATTTGTGTGCATATATATATATATAATAGTTTGTGTTATGTTTATAAAAGCTTATCATGCTGATTTTATATCGAGTTAGTTAATATCATATTCAGTATTATGTACCTCATATTTACATGTATTTTAGCACTTGGCTCTAATTCTTTCATTTGGATGGAGGTATAAAATTCCATTATGTGACTATAACAATATATCTATCCATTCTCCTGTTGATGGACATCTGTATTTGTTTCCTAATTTTTACTACTAAGGACGGTGCTGTATAAGTACAATTGTATATACCTCTGAATGAAACTATGCAAAACTTTTTCTTGTGTAAATATTTAGAAGTAGTGTTTTAAGGTGATAGGATATGTAATTATTCAACTTTGCAAAACAATACCAAACTCTGCCAATGTCGTTGTATCAAAGTGTATTTGTACATTCATTATCATCCACTTCAACACCTGGTGTTGTCAGTTACGAATTTTTCCAGTCTAATGCATATACGATGGTATATTATTACATCATTCATTTAAATTTTCCTGACTTCAAATTTGTTTACCTATATGTGATTCTCCTCTCTGAAATGTCAGTCAGTTTCTGACTTTCGTCCGGTTTTTATTGCTGTTAATTGCGTATATTATTATTTAGTTCTATAGATATTCTTGAATAATTTGGTCATATTAGCAAGATACCATCAATTTTATATACTCTCTTTTATTCCATTAGAATATTATGTTATCTGTCCTTATACTAATAGCATTCTCTATGAATTTTCTATGAATTAACTATAGCTTCACAACATATCTTGATATGTAGTAGGGCACATCCCACATTTCTGCTTTCCTTCTGCAGTAGTATGCTGACTGTTCTTGGACTTAAAATATGCCATACGAATGTAAAATTATCTTACCAAATACACAGAAAATCCTATTGAAAATCTTATTGGAATTGCATTGAATCTGTGAATACTTTAGAGGAAATTGATATTTTTGTGATATATCCTCTAATATAAACATACTATACTTGCTAACATTTTTTTGCGGGGGGAGGGAGACCAGCCCTGAGCTAACATCTGCTGCCAATTCTCTTTTTGCTGCGGAAGACTGGCCGTGAGCTAACATCCGTGCCCATCTTCCTTTACTTTGTATGTGGAACGCCTACATATTTTCTATTTAGGATAATATTTGCTCTAGCTTTTTTTCTCTTTTTTAAGAATGAAAGTTTTCTAACCCTAATTTAGGGTTTCTCTTTCTAATTTATTTATTACCTGTGAAATTACACCAAGCATACATATCTTAACAAAACACAAACTCAATAACGTCAATAATGCCTTAGCTCTGAATATCTCCCAGCTTGCCAGTGTTGTTTTCCAATTTTTCAGGTCCATCTTTTTTAATCCCATAAAATAGCCACTTTCATTACTTTTGTAGAGATAATATTTTGTTTCTCTTATAAAGTTACATTTTATTTGTTCAGAAATTCTTCTTGCGATTGAGACTGTCCTTTGTGATACATTTCCTTATTCTTGAAGTATATTCTTTTGATGTTCCTTAAGAGAAGGTCTCCTAATGTTAAATTCTTCCATTTTTCTTTAACTGTATTTACTTGGTCCTCTCTTGGACCATATGTTGCAATACGTGAGAGCTAAAGTTGACAAATAATGTGTGCCATATGTGTGAATAGCATAATTATTTGACATATTTATTTCTATAGACTCTATAATATTAAATATATTTTATAAAATTACATGGAAACTTTGAAATTATGGCTCATATATATTTTACAGCACTCACATTAACAGAGTGAGTGAAATAGAAATGAATAAATGTGAATAAATTCTAAAGTTATTACATTCTCATGATATCCCCTGCATTTCAATGATTACTTGCATTATAGTCTAATTAACTAGTACATACTCAAATCGGGAAAAATGTTAAGCAATTCTTATTTTTAATTATTAACGACCATTGTTCGGTTATTAAAATGCAGTTATAAAGCACTTATTAAAAACTGCATACAGGAAATGATGCACTTTTAAAATGTGCTACATGAAGGTTGATTAGACATCGTGTGTTGAAATTCCACATGCATATGTGATTGTGCAGGGTAATAGGAGAGAATGGTGTACAACATATAAAATATACATAAAATAAAATATACAAAATACAATTTGTCAGGGTCAGCCCAGCGGCATAGTGGTTGAGTTTGCATGCTTCACTCTGGCAGTCCCGGCTTTGTGGGTTCGGGTCCCAGGCTCAGACCCGCACACTGCTCATCAAGCCATACTATGGCGGTGTCCCAAATATAAGGTAGAGGAAGATTGGCACAGATGTTAGCGACTGACTTCCTCAGGCATAAAGAGGGAGATTGGCAACAGATGTTGGCTCAGGACCAATCTTCCTCACTAAAGAAAGATACATATATAATATTTATAGATAATTTGTCACTTGTAGGAAAAAAGTTGACTTCAATGTGATTTTAGATATTCTATTGGTTACTCATATGGACAAACATTTAACACAATATATGTATAAAAAGGCTCTTCAAAAGAACAGTTAAAATTTGAGGATGCCCTTTCACGACTGATGTTATTAAAGAGAAGAGGAAACACACCAGACTGCCTATCTCATCCATGCAAAAGTTTTGTCCACAGAAAGCCATGAAAGTTACAAAGTGTCTTCTTATTTACAAGGTGCTTTTCTTTGAAAATCTCTAAAGATTTCCTTGTGATGCTTATTTAATAAGAAAAATCAAAAGAATGTGTGAAAGGTGGAAAGAAATGGTATGTGTCTTCGAGTGAACATTAAAGTTCAGAAATTTGAAAGTACTACTAATATAATCGTTCTAACTAAAAAGAGAAGAAACTAAAGGAAGTTTGAAGTTATTCATTATAACTTCAGAGGATTTCTCTGAAAACCACACAAAAGACTATATTACAAACTTGCTTCAATTAATGAAAGACCATTGCCTTTCAAATAATTTCACAAGATTATTTTCGATTACATTATGTATTATTGTTTCTTAGCTCTCAGGTTCTATTTTAATAATTACTTTACTTTCCAGGAAGATTATTATGAAACAAAAATAACAAATGCATGGTCTCACCTAAATGTTGTCAATATTCACCTTGGAATGATGAATTAAAAATCTGATACACAGTGAAATAACACTAGCAATAAATATGTCAAAGAATGCTGTGCATAAGGCGACTCACAGTAAACTTCCTCTAACCGTGATTCAACCGAGAAAAGGTGTTTTCCAACTCATATAATCTTAGTTCAATAAAATAGATTGGCCCTTGTGCATTTATGCCCTCATTTTCCAGAATGAAAAATCTATTTACTTTCTCACCCTTTTTTCCAAGTTTTTGTCCAAAAAAGCATTTCATCATTATCTTTGAATTTCTCATATTATTTCTCAGATTAGAGAGGGAAAAAAAGAAACCATAGGAAGAGAATTGCATAATCGCAATAGTGATTAAATTCACCCACACAAACACACACACACGCGCGCAAACACATACAAAAATGTTTGAATATTTAAAGAAATACCCTTTGTTATTACCTTTAGGTGTTAACAAAATACCTGTTAATACCTTTACGTATTAACGAAAATACCTTTGTTAATATGTTTAGGATAACGAAATCCTTTGCTTTGAGAAACTTTACTTCCATTGTTTGAGAGCGTCTTAGCAAACTGCAGATATGAAGAGAAACTGCTCCATACTCAACTAGAATATAAACTTCAAGCTGACAAGTACAAGAATCTAGTCCAGTCATAGAAGCCATATAAAGATTAAAATAATTGTGAAGATATAGTAAAGTCTAAAAAATATGTATACAAAAATTTTCCTACTCAGTGTTCACCTTCTTATCCTGTTAGCATTTGGTAACAGCATTTTAGAGCAGGTGATGTTTAAATGAGAAGGCTAGTATAGATGCTTCATAGTTTTACCTTTTCAAGCCAGAACTCTTCCACCCTCTCTAATCATAAAAAGAATTATCCCAAATTAATTTCTATTTATCACAAAGACAAACAGAAGTAAGTAAATGAGGTAATATCAAGTTGCGTCTGTTTTACTCTTCAGTATACCCTCTACAACTAGAACACGGTCTGGGACTGCGTAGGAGCCCAACAAACACACTTAGCAAATGTGTGAGCATGGAGTTGGGGCTTTGTGTAGGTTTTAAGTGATCACATTAAAGAGTGAGAGAGCCAGCATGCCATGAAAAGATAGTGGTAACCAGCAAAGGGGAGTGGTATTTTAATTGCAGGATCAGCAGCATCAGCAACACCTGGGCACCTGTTAGAAATGCGGAAACCCAAGGCCCAGCCCAGACCCATCAAACCAGAATCTGCCTTGTGGTAAGTTCTTCAGCCAATTATCTGTGCACATTAAAGATGGAGAAGCACTGTTTAAGAGCATGTTTCATGTCGATTAGGAGGTTCATGGCTTAAATTTAAAGTGAGACCATTCAACAAGTTTGCAGGCTTGTTTCCAGCCCTGGTTGGTAAGGCACCCGTGTGATGGGGTGGAGTAGGTGGGTTGTTGGATTAGCCAGAGTTTGGGCTCTGTCTGAGACTACCATGGAAATGTAGGAGCCAACAACTTGGAGAACATGGTTTTTTAAAAAGTCTTTTAAGTGTTGAAGATTTTTTGGGAGGGTAGGATACTCGGATAGGGTTCATATTTCATGTGCTGGTGGGACTAGAGTCGCCTCTTAGGCAAACGGCTGTCAAGACTTCAGGTGTGGTATCGCAGTCAGTGATGACACATTTGCTGATGGAAAATGGTAAAGAAAAGAACGTTTGAAACGTTCAGAAGATTTAAACCAGAGTATTAGAAAGAGCAAGTGGACGCCAGAGAAAGCAATATGGTGACTAGAGAGGGAAAGAGAGGGAAATGAGTGAGGTAAGAAACTATCAATGAATGAGGGGCAGTATGTGGGATATCAGTGTATCCAGTTTATTATGTAGCAAAATTCTGTAATTTTTTCATATTAAAAAATTTGTGTGCAGTGACAAACAAAATGGGTTCACATAACAAAGATTTGAGGGCCTCTCTGAGCTCTAGTATCTTTCTCTTTTTATAACATTCTCTTCTTTCATTCTCATTTTAAACAGCCTGGTGGATATACTTCCCTTTCTCAATGCTCATAAAATACACATTTGTCTTTGTGTGTGTGTGTGTGTTATCTATCTGTTATTTAGAGTCTATCTGTATTCTTTTCTGTCATTTGTTTCACAAAATTAAAACCCTACTATATAAATCTTGAGTCTTTTTTCCCAATTAAGGAAATATCCTGGATATTCCTCTAAAGTCAATACAGATTGAAATAATTACCTTTAGTGGTTACATTTTTTTCAGTTATGTAGATATACAGTATATCCATCTGTATTTTTTTATGGGCATTTAAGTTTTTTCAGCTGTATATATGGTTTTGATAATTTTTTTTGGTTAGTACGAAAAGTAAGCATATTTGAACATGAATTCTCACATGTGGGTGTTTTCTATAATGTATGTCTTTGGGGTTTATATATTTTTACAAATGGATATGACCAAGTTACCTTCCTCACAGATTGTAGGAGGTGACAGTTCCGACAATATTCCTTGCACGTCAGTCTCAGTTTACTCAAGTCTCTGGCAGGAGTTGACAGTTTTTAAATTTTTTTGCCAATGTTATGGGTGAGAAGTACACCTACATGTTATTTTACTTTGGATTTATTATAACTATTACACTTTTAACTATTACATTGCCCTTTAGTTTTATTCTTTCATTAATTGCCTTTTGAAACTATGCTTGCTTATTCTCCATCCTTTAGATCTTTATGGTTTTGAAATAATTTTGACCAGTTTGATTTATTGTCTTCTGAATTCAAATATCATGTATATTTGCCCTTGTCAAATAACAAGAACAAAATAAGTGGAATTTTTTTCCCTGACAGAAGTGTATCATATGGCAACTTCTAACTACAAGCACGTTCTCAGACTTTACACTCAAAACAGATAAAGAAATTGGTGTCAGTAATTTGTTTTGAATCAGTCAGCCATCACAGAAGAATCTACAGTAATGCAAGTCTCTATTCATTCATTATTTAATCTATCTATCTATCTATCTATCACCTATCTATCCAGCCACCTATCGATTTTGAAAATATCATTGCGATTTTATTTGTCATTGAGCTGCTTGTATGGTTAATTTGAAGAAAATTAGCACCTTTACAATAATAAATCCTTGCACATTGGAATAAGTTGCATCTTCACTTTTTAAAAAAAAGATCTTATATGTCTGTTATTAGATCCATCCCTATCTACTTTATAGTTTTTGATGCTATTGTAAATAGTATCATGGTAAAAATTACATTTGCTAACCATGCTTGAGAGTAGAAATGCAATTGGCTATTTTATATATTTTTGCAGCCATGACCCTTTTAGAACTCTCTTATTCTAATAATTTTTTCATTCGTTTGGGTTTTCTGTGTACACATAATGACTGATTCATGTCTTCCTTTCCAACCACTTTATTTATTTATTTATTTATTTAGTTAGTTAGTTAGTTAGTTAGTTAGTTATGTAAGGACACTTAAATGAGACCTACCCTCTTAACAGAGTTTTAAGTGTATAACACAGTATTGTTATCTGTAGGCAGAATGTTGCACAGCAGATATCTAGAAATTATATTCATCCTGCATAATTGAAATTTTATTCCCATTGATTAGTAACTCCTCATTTCCCCCTTCTCCCAGCCCTGGGCAACCACCATTCTATTCTTTGCTTCTATATTTTTGACCATTTTAGATACTTCACATAAGTGTATCATAGAGCATTGTCTGTGACTGGCTTATTGCACTTACCCCGATGCACTTAAGGTTCACCCACGTTGTCTTATATTGTTTTTATTTACATTTGTTTTATGTTCCTCAATAAATTCCCATCATTTTCTTCATTTGTATTCTGAAGATTTCCTAATTGAATTATTCATACATGGTTTATGTTAATACACATATATCATTATAGATGAGATTTTCTCTCCATTTTATATACTTACTTATTGTCAACATAATGGAAATAAATAGATTACTGAACATTTATTTTACAACCACATTCAAATGCAAATTAATCTTATTTGTTATTTCTTCGTCAATTAACATGTTTGGTCTCTTTTACCTTTTGAAAATAGCTCTTACTTTTTGGAATAATTGTGACTGAATTTTAAATTAACTCTGACCACTCTTGCTAATTCTTAGTTACTCATTGTTCATCATCATTGTGAATTTTATACCAACTGCTTTGCATATTTAAAGACTCAATTTTTATATCACCCTCCTATTTCTCTTCCTTATCTCAATTATATCAAATAAATTTCTTGGGAGTTTAATGTTTGTCCTACCCTCTAGACACTAATAGTCATGAGAGCAAAACTATGCTTTTCTGTTTCATTGCTATCTGCTAAGTTTACACCCTGGTATGTAGAAATTTCTTCATATGTGACCTAAATCAGTGATTTCATATAACTCAATCATAGTTTTCATAATGATTCTAATGTCTTCTATAGGTTAACTTTATGTTAATATTATGATGATTTTGTGATATTCTTCCCATATTTATATATCTATTACTATTTTTAATGAATAAGTCTTCCAGAATTGTGATAAATATAAGCAACGATAGTAATAATTACTTGAGTTTAGTGTTCCAACATTATGTATAATTGTATAGTACATAAATTTTTATCAGGTTAAATTTTTTGTTTGATTTTATTTTCTTGTATTTTTTCCAAGAAATGTATCATGACATTTACAGATTTTTTTTTTAATTTAAGCCATCAGAAAGCAATGTGTACTTTAAATAATGAATATATATGATTATATTTGGTTTCTAGATAGAACTAGTAGCATGGAGAGGAAGATTGTTAGGTGTGTGGTAAAAGGAATCTCTTAGGAAACTCTTTCAGTAGATTAAGTGTATGCTAGTTAAGTGATATATAATAATGAACCATGATTAAAAATTGACAATGCAAATGGAAAGTAGTATACACACATATGTACACATAATAATTTAATAATTTATCAATGGAAATATTGGTGAATCTGTGGTTGTTGAAGTTCAAATTGTGGAGAATATTTTTTTAAAATCGGAAATTGGTAAGGGAAAATGATCTAACTTGGTATCTTATTTATTAGCAAATTTATGGTATATTTTACACTCAGCTCAATGAAAATGAAGTAGGAGTTCAAAAAGAGATCCACACACATATGGTCAATTGAATTTTGACAAAGATGCCAATTTAATTCAATAAAGAAAGAATGGTCATTTCAAATAATAATGCTGAAACAAATGGATATTCATATGAAAAAGAAAAATATTAAACTCGAAATTCATACCTCTCACTGAAAGCAAATATTAACTTAAAAAAAGTCCTAAGCATGAGCTCTAACTCTAAAAAATTTCTAGGGAAATCATCTGCTTTTATAAATGGACATGTAAATATTTCTTACACAGCACACAGAAAATCCTTACCTTATTTTTAAAAATAATAAATTTAACTTCATCAAAATGAAAACCTTCTACCCTTCAAAAGATATTATTAATAAAATGAAAAGGCAAGCCACATACTGAAAGAAATAAAAGAAAAGAAATAAATGTAAAAATAGAAATACCAAGGAACAAAAACTTGGACATAAAAGATAGACAATGATACACAAAACACATGGGTAATTCTCAATATATTTAGTCATTAGGGAAATACAAACAAAACCACAGTGAGACACCATAATACACTGATTTGAAAGGTTAAAATTAAAATAAAAACAATAACAAGAAGAACAACGACCACACTGACGATAACAAGCAGTTAAACAGTGAAGATGCAGAGTAAAGAGAAACTGGAATCTCATACATTACTGGTGGGAATTTAAAATAGTATAGCCCTTCTTGCAAACAGGTGGCAGTATTATAAGCATCAACTTAACATATGACCCAATAATCGATTCCTAGGTATTTAACCAAAAGAAACAAAATCATATGTCCATAGGAGACTTGTATATGAATATTAAGAGCATCTTCATGCATAATAGCCACAAACTGAAAACAACCTAAATGCCCATCAACTGAAAAATGGATAAAAATGTGTGGTAGAAGGATAGATAAAATCTGAGAATGAAATGCTAGCTGGTAATAAAAAAGAATATATTAAATAAACACAAAACAACATTATGGTCAATGAAAGAAGCCAGAAACAAAAGAATATATACCATATGATTTAATTTATATGCCATTCTAGAAGAAATGACAGATGAAGCAGAAATTTAAAATCTATGATCACATTTATAATCATTTATTATTATACGCTATTTACGTTTTTATTTAATATCTAGTTCATCTTTACTTTTCTACAAAGATTTTGAAGCTGGCTAAAATAATATAAACAGAAAATATAAAAATAAAGAAAAATTATAAATGGCTGACAATTAACTTTAGAATTGAACAAGACTGTAAATTTCATTCTGAAAGTATGACTTGTTCAATATCACATCATACAGTTTCAATATCTCCCAATTTTATTTGTCAATTATACCTCAGTAAAGCTGAAAAAGATTACTTATTCTAGAAAAAAACATTCAATGAGCTATGTATATAAATATTTTCATTTGATATCTACATATTCAATTTACGTAGATTTTTAGAAGGTATAAAGTCAAAAATGTAATAGCAAATCTCTCCCTGAAGAATGAGGATCTTCATGCTGAGAAATACAACTAAAAAGTTGACGAAGTCCAAGCACATGAAGTAGACAAAATAAATGAATTATACTCATGTTTATAATTCCAATTCTTTTACCTTGATCAATCTATTAATCTTCTCTTCACAGTTTACACAGTGGTGAAATTAAAATGGGTTGGACTATCAATACTTTTGAAACTATGACACAAAGTCTTTTTAGGTACAACCCTGGGAAATTAACCTGGAATTCATAAATTCCAGGGTCCTGATTCCTAGACAACTTGTAACCTGAACCTTTATGAATGTATCCATTTACAACAACATTTTGTGTAATAAGCTTTCTTTTGAAAAAGAGTTTTGTGTAGATTTATAAAGTTAGAGAATCTTCCAATCTTTTAAACACTGTGATTCACCTTTTCTAAAATATTAAATTCTTACACTTTTTAGTTTTCTTAGTCTATTGTTTCATAATCAACTAAAAAGTTCCTAATATTTAAAAATATGGCAATACAAGCAATTTCAAAAAGAATAACCACTAGGAGACTTTGGTAGCAGGTAGTAGCCACTTTTCTCCACAGAGATGGAAAAGAAGAATACACACCCCCTCCTCTCTTCCAAAACATAAGGTCGTGATCCATGTCCAGACCATCAGGTGCTCTCTCCTGAGACGTCACATTTTGAGAGACTCACACAAAGTTGCGAGATTAGTTAAAGATCATCTCCAGAAGAGAGAGCGCGCGCATGCTCAGGTGCATAGATCCACAGACGATTGCCTACGGCGACATTTACAGGGCAAGGGCAGAGTCCTCGTGGTGATTTTGCTACAGCCAACGTCCTAAGAACAGCATTCCAATGCCTGGGTCTCAACTCTGTCGATCTTTGTTTTCTACCTAAGTTCAATTCTCCATCCACCCCATAGATCCGAGAAGCTACCAGTTAGCCTACCTTAAAACTCCCTTTGTTTCCTAAATGAATTGAATTTGTTTCTAATATTTGAATATAAGAAAATCTGACTTGGAGCATTCTCCATATGTCCTCCTCCTAAAATCTCTATTTGTTAGTGCCTGAAAATATTTAGCAAAAAACACACAAAAAAACTCGTTTATCTCCTTATTACTGCTTCTGTATTCCTTTCTATTGAGACGAAAATAAAAGAATCATCTCACTATTTTCAAAATGTATATTTCAATCTCTGAAGACTGAAAAAAAGTACTACAGCAAGAATAAACATCATTAGGGGTCCTTTTTAATGAGAGCGGCACAAGCTAGTCAGAGAAGAGATTTCATAGTGAAAATAGACACTCTCGTGTCTTCAGGTTTCGAGAAGTTGTTTATTCTTGCTGTTACTAAGAAGGTCCCTGGGGATGTTCCTTTAAAACAGATATGTACTCAGTGTGAGAACCTGACTAGTCGATGTGACAGTATTCTCTGTGATTAGATAGTCCCTATTTGCATCTTATTCCCACACAATGTTACCAGAACTAAGTTTCGCTTTGGTGAAACCACTGAGGTTTATAAAATAAATCAAACTGAAAGCTGACCATTAATTGATATACCAAGTGTACATGTCCTACATTTTTGAAACCATATATCAGATAATGTTGACAGGAATTTTATGAAATATTTCAAAAAGATAAAAACTGAAAAAAAACCCTGTTTATTATCCATCATTCAGTCTCCCATGAATGTTCTCATTATGTCACCCTTTCTCACTGTAAAAGTATAATTTTATTTTATAATTTTATATTTTTATTTTTAGAATACTTTAATAGTAACTTATATAGAGAAAATAAAAAGTTTTTGAAAATAATGCTTTTTACATTTTGGTGAATATTTTGATATTAATATTTTAATGAAGAAATCTCTTCTGAATATCAGGATTTTGACCATTTAAATAAACCAAGTAATTTAAGTACATATTTATATAAATATAGGAAACATTAAAACAAAATTAAAATTAAAATCATTTGCATCGACTAAAACATTTCTTACAAATACTTGACAAGTGTGTGTTACATCCATCTAAGAAGTAAATAGAAATAAAAATTCTGAGTAGATAGCTACATGGATAGGATGTAAGAAGGAAGACATATTTATTCTCTAACAATAAAATTTAGTTTAGAATAACTGTCTTCTATAGACATGACCTTAATTTACCTGACTTTTTATTAGGATCAAATTAACATCCATCATTTAAATGTCTGTGATTATCTATTATCTGTCTTTGAAATTTAACATTTGCTAAACTGCTCCTATGAAAAGGCACTTTGAAAAAGGCAAGCAGTAAATGCAATCCTGAAATAGCAGGTTTATAAATGCATAGTGACAGGGTTTATTAATCACCGCAATGAAATTAACAGTGCATAGTTAAGATGAAATCATTCTGTTCATGGGCTAGAAGAATATCACAGAGACCCTTAAATGTATTAATGTGATCTGATATAAATCCAGTCTTAAACTTTAAAAATAATTATGAGGTTCAGTAAATTTCACCCTAAGTAGAAAATATATTTGAAATATGGATTTCGTGTTTTTTCTAACAAATCTAAATAACGTCTTTGAAGAATTTCAGAATGAACAGCTCAAAATTAACTATGGTTTTCAGTGTCAAACAAGTGAAACTATGACACATAGAATATATATGAAGATATCAGATTATGATTCAGAATGATTAGAGATGTTAGTTTTTCTCCCTCTGTTTTTAAATCAAATTATCTAAGAGGGAGGCTTGGTTGCAGAAAAAATCAGAAATAAATTTTATTTAAACAAGATATCATAAAAGGTTTATTTTCAGGGGCTAAGAGCATAGAAGTGATTGTTGCCATTTCTCTTAGGTCAACTCCATAGTCACTGATTAGAAAAGCAGTTTTCATAGTAACTTTATTTCTTCTAGCATATAGTGAAGTGCATTTCAAATCTTTAAAACTTACCTTGTTAACATTAGTAAGTTTACTGAACCCCAAAAAAGATCTTAAATGCACCACCAATATTTAGGTGCACAACTTACGCTAGTTATCTTAAAAAATAGAATCCTGTGCTCTGTATTTTATTTTACTTCTTACTAATTATGAAGAATTTAGATAAACTCTTTTCAACTCTTTATTTCTCCCCAAAACATTGAAATAAAATCCCTCTAGCAGAACACTTGCTTCTTTAAGTAGTTCTATACACGCCCTTTCAACTTTTCCTCCCCCGGTATTTCTCTAAATTTCCTAAGAGATGGCATCAAATTCTCATATAAAAACGTAGAAGACAGAGTTAAAATTATTTTCTGGAGGGGTCCATAGAAGTGGACAGCTTTAACTTCACAAGCGTCATTTACTCGTGTGCTTCTAATATATTTGTTGCTGCAATTGAAGGTCTACATTCATATTTTTTAATAAAAATAAGTCTGATTATTGCTGAATTTATTTTTTAAATTAACTTTTATAGGGGCAACATTGTTTTATAACATTATGTAAATTTCAGGCTCACATCACTATATTTTGACTTCTGTGTAGACTACATCACGTTCACCACCAACTGGTTGCCATCCATCATCATAAATTTTGTATGTGATAACACTTTCAGATTCACAGGAAAGTTGTAAAGATAGTACAGAGAGTAGTTTGCATATAAGCTTAACCCAGCTCACCCTAACGTTAAGCTTCTTACACAACCAGGGCACATTTGTAAAAATTAAATATTTAATGTTACATAATTTAATCTTACTAAGTATACCACTAAATTATTCATATTTCACAATTTTTCCACCAATGACCTTTTATTATACATGTACCTCTTTTGATTGTGCTTTGCTTTATTGCACTTCACACATCGTGTGTTTTTTACACATTGAAAGTCTGTGGCGACTCTGCATGAAGTGAGTCTATTGGCACCATTTTTCCAACAGTGTTTGCTCACCTCTTGTCTCTGTGTCTCATTTTGGTAATTCTCGCAACAGTTACAACTTTTTCATTATTATTGTACTTGTTATGGTGATCAGGGATCTTTGATGTTACTATTGCAATTGTTTTGGGGCACCACACACAGTGCCTACATAAGCTGCCTAACTTAATCAATAAATGTTTTGTGTGTTCTGACTGCTCCACTGACCAGCTGTTGCCTTGCAGCTCCCCTCTCCTCAGGCCTCCCTAGTCCCTGAAACACAATAATGTTAAAATTAAGCCAATTAATAACCCTACCATTGCCTCTAAGTTTTCAAGTGAAAGGAAGAGTCACACATCTTTACTTGAAGCCAAAAACTAGAAATGAGTAAGCTTAGCGAGGAAGGCGTGTTGAAAGCCAAGACAGGCCGAAAGCTAGGCCTCTCGTGCCAAACAGTTAGGCAAGTTGTGAATGCAAAGGGAAACTTCTTGAAGGAAATTGAAACTGCTACTCTAATGAACACAGGAATGACAAGAAAGTGAAACAACTTTATTTCTGTATGGAGAAACTTTTAGTGGTCTGGATAGAAGATCAAAGCAGCTGCACCATTCCCTTAAGCCAAAGCCTAATCCAGAGCAAGGCCCTAACTCTCTTCAGTTCTGTGAAGGCTGAGAGAGAGGTCAAGTAACTGCAGAAGAAATGTTTGAAGCTAGCAGAGGTTGGTGCATGAGGTTTAATGAAAGAGGCCGTCTCCATACCATAAAAGTGTAAGGTGAAGCAGCAAGTGCTGATGTAGAAGCGGCAACAAGTTCTCCAGAAGGTCTAGCTGAGATAATTAATGAAGGCGGCCACACTAAATGACGGATTTTCCATGTCGATGAAACAGCCTTATATTGGAAGAAGATGCCGTCTAGGATTCTCCTGGCTAGAGAAGAGATGTCAATGCCTGGCTTCAAAGCTTCAAAGGACAGACTGACCCTCTTGTTAGGGGCTAATGCAGGTGGTAACTTTAAATTGAAGGCAATGCTTATTTGCCATTGCAAAAATCCTAGGGCCCTTAAGAATTATGCTAAATCTACTCTGTCTGTGCTCTATAAATAGAACAACAAAGCTCAGATGACAGCACATCTGTTTACAACATGATTTAGTGAATATTTTAAGCCCACTGTGAGACCTACTGCTCAGAAAAAAAGATTCCTTTCAAAATATTACTGCTTATTGACAATGTGCCTGGTCACCCAAGATCTCTGATGGAGATGTACAGTGACATTACTGTTGTTTTTATGCCTGCTAACAAAACATCCATTCTACAGGCCATGGATCAAGGAGTAATTTTGACTTTCAAGTCTTATTATTGAAGAAATGCATCTCATAAGGCAATAGTTGCCGTAGGTAGTGGTTCCTCTGACGGGTCTGGGCAAAATAAACTGAAAACCAGGAAAGAATTCACCATTCTAGATGCCATTAAAAACATTTGTAATTCATGAGAACAGCTCAAAATATCAGAATTCACAGGAGTTTGGAAGAAGTTGATTCCAATCCTCATGGATGACTTTGAGGGGTTCAAGACTTCAGTGGAGGAAGTAGCTGCAGATGTGGTGGAAACAGCAAGAGAGCTAGAATTAGAAGTGGAGTCTGAAGATGGGACCGAATTTCTGCAATCTCATGATAAAACTTTAATGAATGAGGAGTTCTTTCTTATAGATGAGTAAAGAAAGTAGATTCTTGAGATAGAATCTACTCCTGATGCTTTGAAAATTGTTGAAATGACAACACAGAATTGAGAATATTGCATAAACTCAGTTGATAAAGCAGTGGCAGAGTTTGAGAGAATTGACTCCAATTTTGAAAGAAATTCTACTGTGGGCAAAATGCTATCAAATGGCATCTCATGCTACAGAGAAATCATTTGTGAAAGGAAGAGCCAATTGATGTGAGAAAATTCTCTATCTTATTTTAAGAAATTGCCACAGCCACTCCAGCCTTCAGCAACCACCACCCTGATCAGTGAGCACACATCAATATTGAGGAAAGAGCCTCCACCAGCAAAAAGATTCCAACTGCTGAAGGTTCAGATGATGGTTAACATTTTTTAGCAGAAAAGTATTTTTTAATTAAGGTATATATGCAGTTTTTTATAGATAATGCTATTGAACACTTAGTAAACTACAGTATAGTGTAAACATAACTTTTATATCCACTAGGGAATGAAAAAATTTGTGTGACAGTTCACTACGTTGTTCACTTTATAGCAATTGTCTGGAACCAAACTCACAGTATCTGTATCTCTGAGGTATGCCTGTGTGATTTTTGTTGTTCAAGCATCCAATCCTAGAGATCAAGTTGTATTTAGTCATTTTGTAGCCTTAGTCTCTTCCCATCTCTGAAACTTTCTCTTTCTTTCCCTTTACGACCTTTACAAGCTAGAAGAATATTGGGCAGGTATTTTGCAGAACATCGCTCAGTTCAGCTTTGTTTCATGTTTTTCTTGCTCATGATTAGACTAAGGTTATGGATTTGGGGAAGAAAACCACAGAGATAAAATGCCTTCTCATCATACTATAAAGTATGTACCTGAGAGCAACAAGACATTACTGATGATGTTAATATTGATCAGCTGATTAAGGACATATCTGCCAAGTTTCTACAAAATAAAGTTATCCAGTTTCCTTTTCTATACTCTATTCATTAGAAGTGATTCACTAAGGCCAAGCTACACTCAAGGGTAGAGAAACTAAGCCCCACCTCTGAGAGAATGGAGCACTAAAAATTTTATGGACATTTATTAAAACCAACACGGTAGGGGCTGGCCAGGTTGTACAGCGGTTAAGTGCACATGTTCCACTTCAATGGCCCATGGTTCGCCAGTTCGGATCCCTGGTGCAGACATGGCACCATTTGGCAAGCCATGCTGTGGTAGGTGTCCCACATATAAAGTAGAGGAAGATGGGAAGGGATGTTAGCTCAGTGCCAGTCTTCCTCAGCAAAAAGAGAAGGATTGGCAACAGATGTTAGCTCAGGGCTAATCCTCCTAAAAAAAAAAACAAAAACAAAAACAAGTAAACAATAAAACATCAACACAGTAATTAATAAATATTTGGGAGGTGTAATTTGAGGCTCTGCAACTATCCTCCTTCTCCTTAAATGTGACCATTACTTTTAGTATTCATCAATGGATCTAGCAATTATTACTATGGTGTCATAAAGGTTATTTATTCTTTCCTTCATTCTTAATACTTTTATTTTTTGAGCTCTTCTATATAAAAGGTTTGTCCCGTCTTCATTTTAAAAGAAATTATTCAATTATTTATTTATACCAGCACAGATTTATGAATATTTATTTTTTCTTCTGGATACACTCTAATAGTATAATTATTTATTCTGTTTAAATTTTTCCAGTTTTGCCATTGATAATCAGGTTGGCTCCTACGTCCTTTCGACATACCTCCATTACTTTCTTTCACTCCCAGGTAGTCTTGGTTTATTTTGAATTTTTCAGTTCCACACTAGATTTAGCCATTTCTCAAAGGAGTCTTAGTTCTTTTATTGGAGAATAATATTTACAAATATGTCTAATTTAGGACTACAGCCTCTTACAAGTGCAAGATGCTTTCCTCTACACTGTTAAGGAGGACAGATTTCTATCCTACCCTTCTAAGTTCTCCTGGCTAGTCTGAGAATTAAATTGACATGAAACAGATTAACAAGAGAAAATCAAATTTAATTTTTTATATATGGGGAATCCTCATAGAGATTCCCAAGACAGTCAGTCAAGTGAGGAACATATGCTACTCTGAGTTGAGGAGAAGAGGGTAAGAGTCTGGTGCTTTAAACAGAAGGAAGAGAATTCACAGGAAGAAGAGAAAAGCAAATGTTTGGTAAAAAAAACATTTGCCATGCCATGCAGAGACAATGGGACACAGAGAGTAGTTCAGTCAAACAGACCTTGCTAGGTTTCTACCACACCTAGCTCAAATTCTTTGTAGATATCTGATTAGAGCTCTTCTTCCTGGAACAGGCTCTTTATCTAAATTCTTTTAGGCAGTTAACAGGGAGGTAAAAGCACTTTCTGAGTCTTTTGTTTCTTAAAAACAATCAATCTAAAGCAATCCACATGCAAAGAGACCCATCTTGGGGTGGCAAATTTTACTCCCCTACAACATCATTCAGTCACTTATATTAACAATTCCATTTTTTTCAAAATGTGCTTCTATATCCCATTTATTATTTTTAGGCTTGCATTAATGCAATAAAGAGATGGAATAGAAGACTGAGTTAACAGTAAACATAGGTAACTATGTAGATATAATAAAAATATGTCATTTGACATGAAAAACATTTTTCAGTTTTTTCATCCTTAAGAGCCTGGACTTTTTTTGTATCAAAGCCAAATTGTTTCTGATGTTCTTTTGAGTTTCCTTTTCAATTTGTGGATTAAATTATTTGGCATGCCAGCCATCTTTAATTATTTAAATCCTAAAGGCATTTTTTTCATAAACTTGCCTTTGTAGTTTTTTCCATTACAGACATATATTTGCATATTTTTTATAAATACTTAGTAAAAATAGTCAATTTTCTATCTACCTTTATTAGCTACAAAGAAGATGCAATACAAAAAATAAAATTCATGAAGGCAGACACGCAGAAAGGCAATGTGTTTGTTTCAGTTACATATGACTTGAGCTAAGGAAGCATATGTGACTCATTAATGAATTTGATATCTGGTTTCTTACAGAGCCCAAGCTGATTATTTTACTGAAACCTCTGTGACCTACAATATATAATATGCTAATATGTTTAAGATCACTTTATACAATTAATATGAAGTTTTAGCTTATAAATGTTCAGATAGTGTTAGAGATGAAACACCTAGTGACATTGTTACAAGGAGTGCATGGTAGAGAAATGTTTTATTATTGTACTTTATTTTCCTGATAGGTTCCAGAAATCTATTCAAAGGTATATAAATTACTTTCCAAACAATATAGAATTCATTAATCCAGCATTTAGCAGTTATGCTAGTCACTGAGAAAAATTAAAGGATGGATAGAGTCATTGTGATGAAAAACAGTCTAGTAGGGGGATGAGATTTAAAAATCACAAGTAATTCCTAAAATGAAAGAATGGACAAAATGCTACAGATTACAAATAATAGAAAGGTACGTAGTTTGGAGTAAAATAAAAATGTGCTAGCTTTGTGACCTTGAAATAATTCTGAAACTGAGATACATTTCTTTTAATCTGCAGAAATGAGTAAATGCCTGACATATTGGGTTACTGTGAGGCTTAAATTACATGAAGCCATGGTCATATATGAAGTGTCAGTCAAATTATTAGGAGACTCTTTCTACACTTTGTTATTTAATCTCACAACAATCACATGAGGGAAATATCATTATACCCATTTTATAAAAAGGAATTAAATAAAATTGCATTGCCTACTTTTTTATGACTGAGAGTATGCTGAATACTGAACAAAAGAAATATGGTCGCATTTATCATGGCTCATATCCCATTATAGGAAGAAAGGCATTTAAAATTTTACAATGTTAATTATTTCATTATGATCGTGTCAATTACTATCTGATGGAGAAGTAAAAGTGATATGAAAGGCTCTAACAGGAAACCTAATCTAGCCCAGTATGACCAGAAAGACTTTTTCATTTCCAACTTGATGTGTGATAGATAAATGGGAGTTAGATCATAACAAGACAATTAATAACAGGGATAGCAGACTGTGAGTTTTCGACAGGTGCATGGGCTGAATTTTTTCTGAGAACTGAAATTTGATCAGTCTGCTTGGATATTGATAAGCAATTGGGAGGAAAGCTGAGGATGAGTCCGGAGAGTCAGTAAGAGGCCAGTTCCTGTTAGACTTCTATTATGAAGGCAATGAGAAGCCATGGACGTATCCTCAGTGGGAAAATGGCAATAAGCAGAATTTGACGGTAGAATGTTAATTCTTACTGAATTATGGCAGTGTTGGGTGAGGGGGCAGCAGTAATTGTTCTGAACACCCAACCACCATTGCTCCAAAGATAGCAATGTGAGCAACTGCCTCTAGTGGTATCTTCCCATTTATTGATTACCTCTGACAAGAAAAAGCAGGCAACTTCATACTTTATTTATACCCACTGGAACCACATTAGTGGGAAAATGATCAGGCATTGAAAAATGATCAGTGCCTAAAGGAACTTCAATTACGTGGGCTGTCATCTATAAATTAACCTTCCCCTACATGACCCCATGGCCCCATTTTCTGCAGTGAGGCCCTTCAAGCTGCACAGTACTTCTGCCCTCTCTTCTTGCTGTTGAGAATAACCTTTTCCTCCATATGACTCCTGAATAAGTTTTAAGCTTAAAGTTTTTATTCACTATAATATTGAATAAATTTTATTTTTCAAAATTGTAGACCATATGAAATATATTTTATTTTTAACAGTATATATGCCATACACAAAATATTTCCAAGCATGGCTGACAATAGAGAGAGACTCTTACGGGGTACGTATGCCAAATGTATTATGATCTAAAAGACTTTTCTTGTTTTTACACAATGCATTCCCCTCCTGACTATATCAAATTATTTTCATAAGAAAGACTATAAGTGACTCAGAAAATGAGGAGTAAGTAGCTTTTAAAGTACCCAGCTAATGATGGTCTATGAATTCCTTTGAAAACTCTTTTTTATGAGGCATCTCTAAATGTTCGGAAAGATATGATCCTCGAGCTGGCATCTGAAAAACTACACAATTTCCTAATATATTAAAGAATGGTTATTTTCCAGGCAGAGGAAAGAGAATGTATAAAAACTATGTAAAAGAAAATCAAATTAATAAATGTTAATTATCTAAGCCTATGAAGAAACAATACTACCAGGACTTCATAAACGTAGGAAGACTGATTAATGTCAGAGAATTGCAATTAATTATACTGAGGGTAGAAAATTCTAAAACAGTTTCCTCTTTTTCTTTCCTTATCAACCAACTGACCACAAATAGGTATGAATTAACAGGTTCTACTTACACGTACTGGCCTTCCTTTGCCCTGCACATCAATTACTTTGAGAAACTTTCCAGGTCTTTGGATTCTTATTGGTCTAGAAAGAGCAATAAACAACTCAAAGTAATTTTTGATTTTTGAAATATTAATGCCATTGAATACACAATTCTTAGGACTATTTAACCCTGCCCAGCTTTATGACTGTGGAGTAAAGTTGTCCCTGCATTGTATTCTTCTCAAGAACCTATTTAAAGCAAAAAGGATAAATATGAATGCAAAGCAATACAACTTTGATGCCAGTGACATTTGAAATCCCTAACAGCCTTTAATGAGTATGACATTCCTAATTGAGTGAAGAGGGATCAGAGTAGGGAAAGACAGTCAGAATCTGTAGTTACAAATTTCAGACTAATTTGGCGCAATGCATTTCTTGAAATATGAGCTTCAATTCGAGGAAAAGAAACTAGCAATTCTTTGTTAGAACAACATAAATAGATTGTCTAGACAGAAGAAGGAGCTTTATTGAGGGTTGTTTGTCATCAGAGAATAGCGCAAGAATCATAACTGGGAGAGAAAGCAAGCGAACATACCACTTTCGTAGGGTGCACTTGGTTATTTAACTGGTTTAATTTGTTTACAAAATTGTGATTATGAACACTCATAGGTTTATTTCCATCTTATTATGTTGTGTTTTTATAGCATGTCTTTTTTTCTACATTTTTACTGCTCAGTTTGTTCTTTTAATGGTATCCTTATAAACCCAGCACACTTTCAAGCTAATATCTATGTGTTCAACAAGGAAATTAAGAAACAGAGTATTTTAATTTAAATTTCATTTATCCTTTTTGTACGTGTTATTGCTGCCCTAGACATAGCAATTTCTTGTTTTATTAACCCTCCAATATATATTTATGTTTTTCAGTTATTTATTTAATGACTATCCACGTATTTACCATTTATTTTCCCGATAGTTTTTGATTCCCCTTCCTTCCTTTGATTTCTTTCTCTCTTAAATCTGTCCCTGCTCATTCTCTCAGTGTGGAGCTGCAGGCAGCAAATTTTCTCACTTTGTCCACCTTAATTTGTTTTCCTTAACTGTTGGAGATAGTTGAGCTAGAAACAAAACTGCAATATGACCCTTATTTTACCTGTCTTTTAAAGATATAATTCCATTGGTTTTAGCTTTTCATTGTTGTTAATGAAAAGCCTTCTCACTCTAATATTTTGTCCTTTGTAGGTGATGTTTTTTCTCTTTGATTACTTTTAAAATCTTAAAAATCTCTTTGCCCCTAGTAATTTCTATTTCCATTACATATTTTAAGTGTGATTTTATTTTTATGAATTTTTATTGCTATTCTCAGTGTTCATTTTCAACTAGGACATTTATCAACTCCAGAAAATTTCATCATTATCTATTTAAATATCATTTCTTCCCATTCTTCCTACTTTATTGTTCTGAATTTCCTAAACATCCTATATTGGCCTTTCTTATTTTATCATCATTTTCCTTAATCTCTCCTTTAAAAAAATCTATTTATATCTCTGGGTTGCATTGTGAGTGATTTCACAAGTATATTTCAAATGACAATTGCAACAATGTCTAATTAACTCTTTGACTACCCACTGAAGTTTATTTTTAGGTTAATTTTTTGGTTATAGCCATCTTAGTGTGTTACAACTTAACATTGAAGTAAAACCTGTGTCCCTACTTTAAATTACTTACACAAAGTGACTTTAAATTTTCAAAACTTATCTCTTCTACCTTTGACTCTACGTATGTTAGAACTATTTCCTTTTGACTGTATTGTGTGTGTGGAATTAATTTTACAGCAGATTGCTTTCTCTTTTTAATTTTTTAATTACATATTGGTACACAATTTCTAAATTGAAACAGATTTAAAGGAATTTTTATAAAGATATTTTCTTTTCCTTTTCTTTCTTTCTCTCTCTCCCTCTCGTTCTCTCTCTTTTCTTTCTTCCTGCTGCTGTGTGCATTTGGGAGTTTACCATTCTGGAATTGGTTTTTAAAATAATTACTTAGCTTGGGAATTCTTGACCTTTATGTTTAATAAACATTTGGACTCTGTGACAATATGTGACATATGTTTTGGTTGTTAATTCCTAAAAAGTTTTTAATGTGTGCATGTGTGTGTGTGTGGATGTGTGTACTTTAACCTTCTGTTGCATGCCACGACTACCTTACTTTCGCTTTTAAGGACCTATGTTATTTTTAGTTATTTGTTTACTCAATTACTAGTCTTTAGTTTCTTTTTCAATTAGTGCAAAGCTTCCAGAACCTTGGTCTTATGCTGTGGTCTTAAGGTTGACTGTTGAGCTTGCTCAGGGCTAACTTCTGACTTCCTATCTGTCTCAATTCCAGCCCTTGGCCATTAATATAGAATCCAAATCATCACACCACATTGGATCATGGCCTGTTGTCTCTGGATTTGTCTTCTTCACCAAACCAGTTCTGTGATGCATTTAATCACTACTTTAGTAATAGATGAGCTGGTATACTCATAATTTTTACTTGTTGGTGATGAGTATCTACTTTTATCAGGCTTTGATATTTCCAAAGTTTAATGCCACTGGTATATTTCTTTGTTAACTAAATAAATATTTTTAAAAATAAGTCTAAAATAATGTTGAATTAAACTTTGCAACATTGTGAGTAGACACTTGCCATAAATGATATTCTTTTTGTCTTTTATTTCTCTGTTTATAATTACGAACTGAATTGGAAGTTTGTTTCTTTGTTAAAAATTATCTAATACTGTCACACAAGTTAGTTAATAGGCTTATCAATCTTCAGTTTTAGCTGAGTCTATACTTAGAATTTGACCATGATATTTAAATGACAAAAATGAATGGTTATTGAATTATTTATCAGGTCTGTAAGAGTTTAGTCAAAGTTTCAAGGATTTGTCATATATAAATGCTACACTGAATCCTGCATATATGTCTTCTTTTAAAAATGAAGTAAACGTAGAAGATTGTAATATGATATCCATAGAAAGTTGACCCATGTATTTAAAATTTTCAGTTATGCAAAACTATTTATTCCAATTATGGAAAACTCAGAGTGAAAAGTGTTTATTATAGAAGCAGTGACAGTCTTAGCAAGTTTGCATTTCTTAAATAAAAGTTAAAGAAAATTCTATCTCCATCAATGTCCTTTCTATCAATCTAGAAAGCACGTGTGAAAAATATCATGCGAAAACTTGCGATTCTCAAGGGGCTGCCCTAACAGCAAGGATTTTGGAGACTGTACTGTTTTTCTTGAGATTTTCTTGGCAGAAAGGATACTAAAGTCATTTTGTTCTTTTCAACAATATTACTCCATTTCTACTCATAGCACAGCACATTAGCTTGTCAAGAAAAATCATCACCTAGCAGATCCAAATATGTTTATAACATTTTTATGGGCTCCTCCTAATGGATGCATGTCATCAAGAAAAACCATTTTGATATAATTTTTATGTAGCACAATGATGTTTCATAGTCTACATGAGATTTTCCATTTACAAGGGTTAGAGAAATTTACATATAAAGTGGGATAGTCCAAAAAGTGCCACATCATTAAGTTAAAGCATAGCACAACATACCCATTAGTTTAAGATTCTGTTACATTTCTTTAGTTAAGCAATTCCTACAGGATATCATATTTTCGCAGATAAGCACGGGAAAATAAGAGGCCATAAAACTGATTATTTGAGATACACTGGTTTGTTTTTTAAGGTATTGTTTTGTTTTCACTGATGTTCCTCGAGCTTTTATTGGCCATCCCTAAAAGATTCTCTGCTCTCAATGCTTTCATCTCATGCTAGTAATGGGAATAGCACCTTGTTGGAACATATGGCAGTCTGGGAAAGATATATCCATCTCCAAAGAGTCATCATCTTGAATGCTCACTAGAGAATTTTGTCATCTTTTACTTTATCCAGAATACAAATATGTTCATATGAGAATTGACCTGGGGATGTCATTGGACTCAGTCTTCTTAGGGCTTCAGCACAGTAATAAACCTGGATAACAGGGAATCCACTTGTTCCCTTCCCATTACTCACACAATATTTGTATCTTGAAATGACCAGTTAGAATAATTTACTCAAACACTTTTTTCGTATCACAGCTTCTTTAACAGCCTAAAAGAAATGCCCACGGTGTTTGTACTAAATAATAGAAAACTCAAGATTCTCAGTTTGGTCTCTCGAGTGTCCCATTCTCTGCTCCTGAGATCAATATGATCACTTTCATTCCTTGTGATTTCTCTAAATGGACAAGTTACTGGAGAAAATGTCATTCCACGTAGATGTGTCCCTCAGATTTCTTGGTTCACATGAGCTACTACTTTCCTAGGTGACTGTCATATGTGTTTAAAATTGTTGTATTCCTTGTTCTAGTGACTTTATACAATGTTTTCCCAACTACGCATGGGTCATGTCTTACTTCTTTCCCCTTTGTTCATCACTCCCTATTTGCCATCCTCCTTCTCTTCCCCTGCCTTTTTAACTCTTTCTCTTCTTTCCATCTCCATCCCATGGAGACTTTATTTCTTAGAACATCCAAAGTGTCATGGGTGCCCCACATTTTATTTACATATAATTTTTATATGCAATTAGATCCTCAGTGTGAAAGTCTTCTATTTAAAAGGCTAGCGAGGTAGGTTCAGAACCACTTACATTCTTAGGATCCCTGAATGCTGTATTTATTCTGCTAACTGTATCAATTTGTAGTGGATTTGTTCATATGTAATAGAAGGCTGATTAAGAGTGGCTTAGAGGGGGCCAGCCTGATGGTACAGTGGTTAAGTTTGTGTGCTCCACTTTGGTGGCCTGGGATTCATAGGTTCAGATCCCGGGCATGGACCTACACACCACTCATACTGTGGTGGTGTCCCATATACAAAAAATAGAAGAAGATTGTCACAGATGTTAGCTCAGGGCCAATCTTTCTCACCAAAAAATAAGAAAAAAAAAAGAGTGGCTTAGGGGCTGGCCCAGTAGCATAGTGGTTAAGTCTGGCACGTTCTGCTTCAGTAGCCCAGGTTTGCGGGTTTGAATGCAGCACACAGACCTACACCACTCATCATGGCAGTGACCTACATACAAAACACAGGAGGACTGACACAGATGTTTGCTCAAGGCTAATCTTCCTCAAGCAAAGAAAAAAAAAGAGGAAGAGTGGCAACAGACGTTAGAGCAAATCTTCCTCACCAAAAAACAAAAGAGTGGTTTAAACTATTAAAACATTTACCTTTTCTAATATAAACTTTAATGATGAATACTTTCTGCTCCAACATCCTTCAACACGTGGCTTTTTTCCTCTTGATTTTAATTGGAAAGTGCCGCTCTGGACACTGCATTGAATTTGAGGCAGGGAGAATTGGGGAGAAAAATTAAGGGGGGTAAAGCACAAAGTGATACCTTTATCAGGAAAGCAAACCTACTTTTGAGAAATCTCTAGCAGAATTTAGCTTACTCTTTATTGGGAAGGATCATATCATAAGGTCACTGTGGCTGCAAGGGATGAGATGAGACATTAAAACATGGATCTCTACAAAATATTCAGAAACCGTCTTTGAAAATTAATGTCTAGATAGCTAATACTTATGGCCTTTGGACTGGCCCCTTAGTAGAGCATATAGAACAGAGTAGGAACACAATAAATATTGTTTAAATCAATAAGAGAAAAATCTGATTATCATTCCCATGTCAAATGATCCTAGCCTACATCTTCACTGTCTGTTCATTCAGAATATGTAGGCAGTTCATCATGAAATTTCTCATTCTTCTTCTTTTTCTTAATCACTCTAATCTATTTTTAAAAATTCCCTACCGATAAATTCAGAAGTTTTTAAATAGCAGACAATTAACAAAGGCTTATTGAATATGTGACTGGATGTAAGAATGAATGGATAAGAGAATGAATGAATAAATTAATGAGATAGTAGGATCCATCTATATCTATACAATGGTTTTATTCATATCAAATCAATTAAAATGCTGGGCTCCAGCATTTCAATGGACACCAAAAAATAGGTGATTGTTACTTATGGAAAAGCAGAGAACAATTTCCACTAGACTTCTATGACTGTTCTACAAAAATAGAGGAATAACACGAATTCAGTGCCCTTTATCCCATTCTCCTCTTAGCAGTCTGTTTCTCAATTTCATTGCTCTCTCATCCTACTAATATTGAATGTGCACCTAATGGATATTCCATTCTGGTGTCTTTACACAGCACTCTCCATCCCTCCTAACTCAATCTTTTCTATTATTACTCCCTTGTACACATGAAGAGCCTGCAGAGAAAAAGGCTTCAATGACTTGTCCAAGGTGTCTACCTATTAAGTCATCTAACTGGGATCCAATGCTATCTAGGTCTGAATATTTGCTCACAAGCACTACCTCACTTTGCCAATTCTCTTTTTAACTCCACGTCCTGTGAAACCACAAAAGATGACTTTAGGGCAAATATTTCTAATAAACAGTGGAAAATATATTTTTGCCTATAATTAGGAAGGTAACAGTTGAAGGAACATACTCAGGAGCCGTCAGCATGTGAGTGACTGGGAAAACTGCTGTAATAGAAGAGACTAGTAAGAGAATAAACACAAAGGAACAAGCAAGAAAGACCAAGGAAAAAATGCTGGAACATTACATCATCTAAAGGGTGGGTGATGCAGAATAGATAGCTACTGAATTGAGATAGATGGGAGTAGAAAAAGAAGAGTAGTGTTCTGTAATTCAAAATATGAGAGTGTTTCAAGAAAAGTAATGGATATTCAATGATTATTACAGCTTTAACAATTATTTTAAATAATGGAGAATATCTACATGATCAGGGTAGTCAAACATTTATTAAACACATCACAGAAAGCAATAACCATAAAAGAAAAGAGGGGTCATTTGCACATCACTAAAGTGGATAACTTTTATTGGCCAAAAACACATAGAGAAGGAAAAAGCCAGAAACTGAGAGAAAGTATCTGCAGTGCAAAAATCTGAGTAAGATCTCCTTTCTAGATTTTCTTTGTAATCTAATAAATAAATAAGACACAGAACAAATAACCTAGTTTAAATAAAAGAGTATATCAAGATGTCAAATGGCCCATAAGAATACGAAAAATTATTGCAGAGTAGTACCTATCAAAGTAAGTGCATATGAAACCAAAAGAAGAACAAACATACACACTGGAATTATAGTTAAATAGTGATAATACTAATTGTTGGGAAGAATGTGAAGCCACAGGAACTCTCATAATTTTCTGGATAGAAGTGAAAATTGGTACAATCCCTTTGGAAACTCTTTCGCACTATCCATTAAAACTCAATATACACCCATTTTGTGACCCAGCATTTACACTCATAGGTATGTGCTCAAAGGAAATAAGTGCCAGTGTGCACAAAAAATATAGTGAAATTATTTGCATAGCATCTTATTCATAATAGTCAAAAAGTAAAAACAACTCAAATGTCCATTAGTGGTAAAATGTATTACTAAATTATAACATATTTATACAATGCAATATCTCACAGTAGTGAAAAATTCACTAAGAAACAAAATATTAAACTATTGTTACACACAGCAACATTGGAAAAAGAAGTAGACACAAGATAATGTGTATTCTATGATACAATACATACAAAATTCAGGAAGAGTCAAGATTAATGTATGGTGTTAGAACCTACTTTCTTGGGAGCCAATTGACTGAGAAATACTTAAAAGGTGGCAGAAAAATCTTGATATGGATGATGGTAAAACAGAAGTATATTCCTGTAAAATTTCATCTAGATATATACACATATTAAAGCATTTATTATCTCTGTATCTCAAAATTTTTAATAAATAGATTAGAGATCATCAGTTATCAGCTTTTCTTCTTTCTAATGTATTCATTTAATGATACAAATTTTATGTTAGTTACAGTAAATCGTGCAAAACCAGCAGCTTGTACTGACGCTTCGAATTACAATTCCTAATTAAGCTTATAATTCTCTACAAATCAGCTTTCAAACAATATTTAACATCTTCCTTGCTAAGACATTTCTAAGGGTTCAAACTGTAGCTTTTTTTTCTGTACATTATAAAGTGCGTTAACCATGCTAGAAGAAACCAGAGAAATATCTTGAAGAATAAATCTACTTTTCAAATACCATACGTTATTTAATATAGGTAAAAATAGCAGTGACTAGCGAGTCAACAGTTAAAGACTAGGGGGGAAAAGTGGTTTGAAAACAAGCCTATTTTGCAGTCATTTAAATATCAATGCCAGTGTTAGATTCTAACTTTAAACCACTTGCAGAGCATATATTTGAAGAAGGTGCATACTTTTTACCAACTGGCAATTAACAACTGCTTTTGAATGTATCCATGGTTTAAATACTTGAAGAAGAATACACATATCATTATCTACTCAGCAAATATGTAAGATCAACAAAATGATCTAACACTGTAGATATTAATATTTCACAATTAAGCATAAGGTCCCCAAAATACAGGAAAAACTTTGACATTATGTAAAAAGAGATTGGATGAACAACAATTCTAAGTATATCTAAAGATGAGACTGCCTAAAAATCTGCATAATGTTCTCAACTCAAATATTTTTAACATTTTATATTTGGGATAACTGCTTAACAGAGATGTTTTAATTGTAGTTGACATTTAACTACAAGCAAGAATAAAAATAGGCCCAAAATAACCATACGTTCTTATAATTTATTTTTCCCAGGAAATAAAAATACCTTTACCTTTAACTTGGTTTCATGCCTACCAACTTCTTTACTCCTTTGTCTGGTTCTGGAACACCAAAATAGAATGAGTGAAGGAGTACAACGGAAATGGCAAACACTGCAGTGAGGATCTTTTTCTTAGGATTATCCACAACGGGGTATTTGAATAACAGGATGCCTAGTTAAAAGATTACAGGTAAATTTTGCTTGATTAGAAAATGGCCAATTTAAATAATCATTCATCTGATAAAACTACAAATAGCTGTCAGGTAAAACTGGCAGGGAATGTTAACGTACACTCTAAGTGTACGTTAAGCTAGCAGTAATCAATGGTTTTCATAACTGAACACAGAATATAAACCAAAACAACAGAGTATGCTGGGTAGTGAAATTATGGGGAATTTTAATTTTTCTCATTTTTAATATACGTTTTCCCAGTTGTCTGCATTGAACATAAATTCCTCGGAGACAAAGAGTGCCATGACCACGTGGACAGAGCAACCACAGAGAAAAATGGCGGCATAAAAATGGTAGTCCCTATGGGACATCCCAAAGGCTCTTTCAAATACTATGTGGGACTGAGTAGTAAAATATAACCCAATAGGAACAGTCATTAATAAAGCAGTGAGAAACACAGGCGTCTTCACGCACATGCTCTCATTTGTAAAGTCTCTGTACCACGTTCAGTGCTGCCTCATCACGATGCTCCTTGGTATCATGACACCAGCAGCTGGCGGGTCAAAAGTACCCAAAGGCCTAGATGATACCTTTTTAATTCTGTACTGGATGCTGCACATGAAACATTATTGAGACATTGAGATGTGGGTGATTTTACCTCCTTCAAGGAAGAATTTAGTTTTCTTCGGTCCTGAAAACGTAATAGAGATTTTTACCAGAAAATTTGATTCTCTGCAAGAGATTCAAATGAGAATTTTAGAATTCAATAAAAGAAATTAAGAGTTCAACATGTCATTTTAAAAGCTGTCTAGACCCAACAGAAGGCAAGATTATTGCACTAGATGCACACAAATAAAGAGAAAAGAGAATGGATGTTAAGGGGGAAAAAAAGAGCAAGATGTGAGAAGTAGGAAAAAAGATTCTGAAATACAAATAAGTTAAATGAAACTATCTGAAGAAACACTAGCTAAAAGTTTTCCAAAACTTATGATAAGTATTAACCCCCAGATTCCTGGAGTGCATAAACCCAATAAGAATTGATAAAAAGTAATCACTTTCAAAATTTTCAATTTTCAATTTTCAAAAATCACACCCAGGCACATCATAATAAAGCTGCAGAAATCCAAAGAAATGAAGAAAAATACTTTGCTTAAAATACACATTTTTTTATTAGGACACAGAAAATGTGAGGAAAAAAATGAAATATACACCATGCAAATAACAGCCAAAATAAGTATTTGTATATGAAATAATATTTGACAGAGTAGCCTTTAGGTTAAGACTACTATTAGTGCTAATGAGGACTGAAGCTTATTTATATTTAATTTTATAATATAAAGTATGTACTGATGGTAGATATATGGTGGATATTCAATTTCTGTTATATCTATGTTTGAGTATGTTTCATAAACTAAAGTAAAAATCATCCAGCTTTGTGGGCCTGCTCACTTTCTTCATTTTGTTCAAAAAGTAACCAGTAACATATTCGAGACAGAGAATCTTACTTCTATTTTGAAAAGTAATCTAAAATAATCTACTACACCAAAGACACAGATGTACACTTACATATAATTTGAGATAGTATTTATAATTGCCCCCAAAACCAAAACCCTAGAAATAATATTAATGACTAGTAATAAAGATTGAATTAAGCAGATTCTGTAGTTTTGACATAGCCATACAGTGGAGAAATATCAAGCAAAAAAGTTAACTGTGGTAGAGCTATATATACTGACATTAAAAAGTGCAAACGTATATTAAATAAGTAAAGCAAAGTTGCAGAAGATAGAGTATAACATTGCTTGTCTAAAATATATTTGCAATTCGATATGGGTGGGTCTGCATCTATGCATAATTTGCGCATGCATATGGAAGGATATGGGAAGATGTTGCAGTCATGTCTGAGTAGTTGCGCTGGGAAACTGCTCGGGAGCGATGAAAAGAGAAAATTTATTTTTCTCCTTATTCCTTTTGAACCTTTGGGTAATTTTCGTTTGCTTTGAATTTCTGTGTGTGTGTGTGTCTGTGTGTGTGTTTCAAAGAGGATTTTTACTTTAATAGAAAAATAGAAAGTGTTCCTTTTTAAAAGATCACACACACACATGCACACTAGGTAAAAAGGTGTTCCAGGATGTTTACGTTACTGGGATTAGTATAATTTCAGGATGACAATGAATCGGCTTATCCATTTTGGATAGAATGCTAGACTAAGCATATGTCTCTATTTCCTATCGCATTATGAAATTAGGACTGTACTTTGCCAAAAAATGCCAGATGGCCATGGTGTACCAATTGCTCATATTGACTACCGTGCCACATTCCAAGCCTGGAATAAAGCTGAAATAAGGTTCTAAATGTCAAAAGCGCCCCAGAACAGAATGTCAGAAGACATTGGCCAATATGAATTTCCAGGCACATTTTACATCCACATTTAACTAGATGTTTAAAAAAATGATAAAATAATAAAGCAACTCTATGCCTTAGAAGGAATAAGCATCATTTAATATGCATTCAGTGCTTCAGTGAATGGTGTGGAATTGTCCATTACACGACGTTAGTATTTTCATAACACTCTGTGGGCACTTGTGAAATCTGCAGCAATCTCCCATGGGAAACCTTATTTATTTATCTATTTGGATTTCAGTTCTCATCCTTAGAAGAACTATCCCAACTTAAATTAAAAAATTAATGTAAAATCATTTTTAAATGTCTGACTTCCTACTTCCATATGAAATAAATATATACATATAAAAATTTAAACACTACTTAATGATTAAAATACACAAAAATGTAGAAGCAATCTTTCTTAACCTCGTCTGCTGCTTAACTATCTGGTGCAAGGGACGTTTATAAGAAAATGACCTTCTCCCTCAAGTTGGTTCTGAACCAGGACTTCGTTCTTGCCGACCTACATTTTCTTTTTTACGATACCGTGTGTTCTCTTTCGTTGCCATAGTTTGTCTGCCCAGCGTGAGGCTGTGACCACAGTTTATCTCCTCACATCCACCACACTCTCCGGGAGGGAACTGACCTACATTTTCAATTGCGTGTTTTACGTGGCAAGTCACAGGGACACAAAGAGTGTGAAGCATCAACTGAAGGACTAAAATTCAAGCTGGCACAGCAACACTCATCTATGCCTTATCAGTGTCGCTCATTTTTTAGACATCCTTTTCTTGCAAGACTCTACTCTCCCCATCCTAAACCTCAAAGCTGTACCAGTGATATTTTCCTGCATGTTCCCTAGGCTCACATATCAGTAGTAAGTTTATTCTCTTTTACACTTTTTGACCCTGAACATTTTGAGTTTGCTTAATATTTGCTTGACTAATTTTTCTTCCTTTTTATATAAGCAAATAATATATTTTTATGGCCAATTTTGTGCAAAATATCAAATGATGTTCAACAATTAAAATACAATTTTATAGCAATTAATTATATTGTGATTATTTTACTTTTCCATTTTCCTAGGAGAATTACCAAAATAATAACATTTTAAGGAAAATTTCAATTAAGTGAAAAATATGTTTTGAATTTTTTTATATTATGTAAAATATTGATACCAAGACCATGTGGATATGTCATTAGGTCCATAAGACATTTATCATCAAGACTTTAGGAAATCGTTGATTTTCTTTTGTTTTCTCTCTCTGTCACTTTTTTTGGTGAAGGAAAACAGCTTATGGTCTATCTTCCTTTATTTTATATTTAAAAACTGCATATTTAAATCAATTCTATTAACATGATAAAATGTATCAGCATTTTTTTTAGGTTTATTCTTTTTAAATCACATTTAGTTAATTTTAAGGATACTTTGTTCATGATTTTATATTCAAAAATCTTGTATAAAATTGATAACTTTAATAGTAATATTTCATTAATTTAGTCCAATTTTGGTATTCCCATACTTTGGTAAAAATATATGACTGACTTTAAAATACTGCTTAATGACTTCTAAATTTTTGTTGTTTTGATTTGAAGGTAATATACATTACTCACTAAATCTTCATAAATATAGAAGTAGAGAAAAAAAGAACAATATCCCCTATAATCTCACCATCCTGACAAATACATTAACAGATAATTTTCTTCATATTCTCTCCCTACTCCAGAGGGTTAAAAATTTTGCTTTCGGCATTGATATCACTTTTCACATAACACACTATCATCAAAGAATCATGTTTTTAAAATAGTTTTTGGAAATATTATTTGTAAATACTTTTTAAAGCATGTAGATTTTAAAGCATGTCAACTTTTTTCTAACTTTTTAATATTAATATAACTTTTGGCATAATTTATCCTGAGGTTTATTTTATTAGTTAATATCATAGAGTTTTAGATTAATTGTTAAATATAGATATTAACCTCAGCCGTTGAGGAACTCGACCTTTTCAACATTGAGGCAGGCAGATGTGGATGAAGGTATAGACATTAGTGACTTGCCTGCCCTGATGGGTTCCGACAACGATGAGAAGTGAATAGATGACCCCCTTCCTGTCTCTCCTACACTCCAGTCTGCTGTACCTCCCAGCACCTCAACCTCCAATATTCAGCCTAAGCTGCCGCCATCACCACCACCACCTCAGCCTTCCAGTGTGCTCAGTGTCTTCCCGATTCTGGTAAGTGACACTACACTGGGCAGACATTATTTCTACCTTCTATAAGCTGTGTATCTATCATGTCATTCTTGCTTTTACTATATATTAGTGTTATTTTAGGTTTTACGTGCTATTTGGTATGATTTGGTAGGTTATTTTGGGGATCTGTGAATGCTCAAAAGTTTTACCCATGC
Source organism: Equus quagga (assembly GCF_021613505.1). Lineage (NCBI taxonomy): Eukaryota > Metazoa > Chordata > Mammalia > Perissodactyla > Equidae > Equus > Equus quagga. The sequence goes on from NC_060275.1 coordinate 101,924,220, forward strand.
ATATTAATGGTAATTGCTTTGCTTTATGCCATTTTGGCTTAGGGAAGTTTCATAGAAATGCTGTACTTTCAGAGAGCGGGAGAAACCTGTATATCCCTGGCATACATTGTATTCTGAAATACTGTTTTTTTTTATTTTCAATGACAATGGTAAATGTCATTTAAAGATAAGGTATTATTTTTCAAAATTATTTTGAAAATATGATTCCTATGATTTGGCCTTAAGACTGATAGAAAATGCAAATTCCATCAAAGTTCACCCAGAGAATGGTTAACACTTGTGAATCTGTAATCTTGAAAATGGACTTTGTAAAGCTGGTTCATTTTGTTGGTTGGATTAATTGAATTGTGGATGGATTTTGGTTAATGGCGTGTGGGTTTAAGTAAAAAGTTTTAACTGCGACCATGCAAAGCTGAGGAACCAATAGTCACTGCGTTCAACAAAGTCTATTTGGTACCCTCAATAGATCTCAACGTCTATCCTCAAGGCACCATAGGACCAAAGACAAATAGGAGACTGTGAGCAAATGTGTAGACCCAAAAGTGAGAAAATTCACAAAGCTTATGGAAGTGTATAAAGACTTCATGGAGGAAATAAAGTTTGAGTTTACTGGAAAGAGCCACCATAGAACAATAAAGAGTGAACATATGAGAAAGTAGCATTATAAAGGGTATAGAAAGAAATCTAAAGAGGTATATCCAGGAAACCACCAGTAGGTTTGTGTTGGGATACAAGTACAAGAAACACTGTATAATGACACTGAAGAGATACTAAGAAGCAAAATGAGGAAAAGACTTTTACAGCTTACAAAGGAGATTACCTAAAATAGTGTGTTTTAAAACAAGCTTCTTATATTTTAAAATAAAAGATGGATTTTTAAAAAAAAATAAAGCACTGGAACAGCAGTTTAGATAATTAATTTATGTTATACGTGATTGAAATTAGGGCACTTTTTCAGTATTCCAGGTGGCATTTGCTGAGGGCCAAAGTGTACAGTACTGTTTAGTGTAAAGAGAGAACATGTTTCACATTTTTTCTGATGGGAAATCAACATTACGTGGTCTTGTAAAAGAAGGTAAATAGGATGGGGGATGTGAGCACACACAACTACCAAAATTCTTGCTGTAATAATTGGTTGAATTGGAGTCAACCAAATTAAAGAATAGAGGGAGATAGTAAGCTTCTGAAAGAAGCAGATGAGTTGATATTTGATCAGCGAGCATCAGTGTGTCTTTATGAAACACTAGTGGAGGAAGTGAGAGAGATGACTCTAAAGCTCATAGAGAGACAGGTCAGGAATCTGTGCACTCTCAGCACATAGGTGCAGCTCAAACCCTCAGAGCAGAGCAAACTGCGCGAGGGAAACATGGACAACGAGAAACGAGTTAAACACCTTTGAGGAAATACAGAATTATTTGCACATAAAGAGTTTAATTGCAATTCAGAATCAATTAAAATTAATCTAGAGGAACTACAGAAAATTTGCAGATTTTTGTGATTCTACATTAAGGTTTTAATTATTTTCTACGGCGTCTAATACAATGGTATTTATAAAACATTTAACTATGGATATTTCAGGAGAGTGAGGCAGCCTGTAAAGGGGTCCACATTTCAATCTAAACCAGAGACACCTGGCATTATAAAAGCATTCACATTTGTTCTGCTCTTCCAAAAATAAGAGGTTAGGTTACGAAGTTTGCATTAAAACATAACTCATTCATACAATGCCCTAGATGTTACTAAATATTTGGAATCTTGATTATTCTCAAGAAAAGAAAAAGAGCACTTTTTGACCCAAGAAAATAATCAGATTAAAAAAATCATTTAAGTTTTGGCATAAAAGACTTCTAGAGTAAATCCAATTCTTAGGAACATAAAAAAAAAAACACCTCATTTTATAATAATCAAATTGTCTTCTGTTTCTTGAATACATTCAAGGCAAGGCAACACGTGGTGTCAGTGTGTTAGAGCAGATCCCAGTAGACTCTGCAAGAAAGACCAGAAGTCTTGTCAAATTCTTCGTAATAAACAGTTCAAGTCAGTATGATGTAGTACTCATTTCCTTGCCCTGGGAGGTAGCTATTCAGATGCCAGAACTAAAGAGAGCAAAATTTATTTGATTGGAAGTTAGAAGAATTCTTGCTCCAGCAAATCCAGAAGATCCCCTCCATTTTCTCTCAGCTTGGAATTATACTGGAGAATGCCGTGGCCATGACAATTCACCCAAGCCCTAAACACTCTCATGCAACAATAGTGCATTAAAAAATTTTTTTTGCAAAAGAAGAAAAGTAAAAATAAAAGATGCAAAAGTACTTTTTAAATCTAAGTTTTATTCTCTATTATACACTTCCTTTATTGGTCAAGACACCATGACATTTTCTTGAAATGAAGAATAAAGTAAAAATATAAATTCTTTTGGATTTTTAAATAATATTTGCATACAGAAAAGCTTCACATAAGAAAATATTTTAAGGAAAATAGAGACTGACATACAGCAAGAGCAATACTTTTTAAGATATTAGAACAAATAAACACATAAAATATTTTCAACTTTTTTTTTTAAATATTTGACATATCCACAAAGGGGAGAATTAAAAGTAGTAGATTCTATCAAAGATATAGATTTCAGGGACCAGCCCAGTGGCACAGTTTGCACATTCTGCTTTGGTAGCTCTGGGTTCGCTGGTTCAGATCCCGGGGCACAGATATTAGCTCAGGGCCAGTCTTCCTCAGCAAAAAGAGGAGGATTGGCAGGAGATGTTAGCTCAGGGCTAATCGTCCTCAGAAAAAAAAAAAGGATATAGATTTCACCATTGCAGACATCATGTACTCAGATCCAGTTTAGGGGAGTGAGGGATTATCTGAAACCAGCCAAAATTCTGTCTCTCTGAAATGTTTACCCTATCATTCTTGTTCTGCTTTTGAAGCCACTTCATGTTGCCCATTCAAATATTTTATTTGTTCTGAATAGAAATGAGACTACTCCTTTTCAAGTACAGAAAGATTTATTACATGTTCTCAAGCCTAGATGAAGAAATGGTATTATTATGCTGAGAGTCATGTATCATTTGCAAATGAGCAAAATGTCTATCATTTATCTGTTTGCCACAAATTTCATATCTGTTTTTCCTTCAACAATGTGAATTCTTTTGTATTCTGAATAAGGGTTGTGCCAAAATTGCACAGACATGGTTTTCTCTTAGAGTAATAGCAAAAAAAAAACCAAAACAAATTTTGCCTTGCTTTCCTAGGCCGCCTTTGGAAATAATTCCATTATTACTATTTTTGTATGAAAGTAAAAGTGTTTCTTTTTAGACTGATATTGGTTTTCAGAATGAGAGGCTTGAATAAATTAAAACCGGATTTCATTTTGGTTTGTTTTTTATGATTGCCAAACTGAAAAAAATATCTTTCTCAAGTACGAAGATCCTACTATACAGAGAGAAGACTTTGAGAATAGTTATTTTTTCTTCCATGTATATGACGTGTGTGTGTACACAGTTTAGATTTACTCCATAAATAATTAATAATAGAGCCCATGGTCCATGCTCTCATTCCATATTTAAAAGTGTAAACCACCACTTGCAGCAGGAGATTTGCTAACAGCACTATTACGCAGCTATAGAAAAATCACATTTTTTTGCAGCTCCAGTTACAAAAGAAGGGAAAAAGGAGACTGTTTCTATATGGGGCATGAGATCTGAGTCACTGCTATCTCATCATGTGTTGCAATGAATGGATTTCAACTACTGAATAATAAAAATAATTTAGCTGTGTCAAAGAAGAGTTGTGCTCCAGTGAGACACACACACACACATTTGAGGAAACGCCCCATCTCCCCAGCATACTTTCTATATGTTGAAATGCACATATTTTTATTTTCTATAACTTCTTATGGATAAAACAGAAAAAATGCATGTTATGTACTTTTAGTATCACCTTCTGTTACTCAACTTAATGTTTTGAGATTCACCTATGTTATTCTGTGTTTCAGTAGTCTATTCGATTTTTATTCTGAATGTTATTCAGTTGTATGAATTAAACTACAATGTGTTTACCCATTTACTTATTGGGGTGTTTGCATTGTTTCCAGTTTGGGACTACTCTGATTAAATCTAAGCATTCATTTACAAATCTTTTTGTGGGACTATGTTTTTATTTCTCTTGGGGAAATATCTCAATGTGGAATTGCTAGCACGTATGTTAACTGTATGCCTAATTGATAAATAACAGATTTCTAGTTCGTCCACATCCTCAGAATTATTTGGTATCCTCAGTCTTTTTCAATTTCATCCATTTGAGTGGGCAAATTTGTATCTCATTCTACTTTTAACTGCCTTTCCCTAATGGTTTTGAACATATGCTCATGTGCTTATTGGCCGTTTGTGCACACTTGTGTGTGTGTTTGCATGGCTGGTAGGAATAGGCACTATTCCTGACACGACATTCTCCAGGGGGTTACACTTTGTCCTTTCCTGTGTTTTATTCCTTGGCCTCAGGTTGTTACCTCACACGCATGTGTTGATGGATCGCCAGCTCGATGTTGAAGTGAGACTGCCAGTTCATCTCCTTAGATCTCCCGGTGCAGGGCTTTCCTCTCAGTATTTTGACCTGCAAAATACTTGCTGCCTTGATCTCCTTGGACTCAACTTTGTTTCAAGTTAGGGAGTCCATGAATTCTGCCTGGGTTCGCTGTCCCTGGGGCAGGATCTGGAAACTCTCTCAAGGCAATGAGTTGTGGCAGTTGGAGAGTTCACATTGTTTCCAGTCTCTCAGGATGACCGCTGTACAGTTTCATGTCTGGAAAGTCTTTGTTTCATTTATTTTGTTTGTTTGTGGATTGTTTCAGGTGGGAGAGTAAATCTGATCACTGCTACTTCATCTTGGCCAAGAATGGAAGAGTCTGAATTTTAATTTTATTTACATATAATTAATTTATACTTAAATTCCTATAGCCCCTATGATGAGTGTCATCTGAACTTCACAACACAGCTTTAGATGCTTTGAGAGTGCTCTGTAGTCTAAGTCTGACCACACGGCAGGTTTTATCTTCCTCCCGGGAAGTCACAGGGTGAAAGTCCCTCCGTAAAGGCTGCTGAAATGAGCATTTCCCATACTTTTTTTGGCTCTAGAAACATTTCATTATGTGATAGCTGTTAACATCCTGTGAAGTTCTGTTTTGCAGAAGAGTTTTGGAAGATGCTCCTTAGAGAAGTTAGTTTATATTTAACACATTTGCTGTCAGTGTCAAGAGAAGAATTTCCCCAAGATATTAGGACCAGAATTCCTAATTTTACTTCTTTTGTGTGAGTCAAGATTTTTTTGGAATCCTTCTCTCTGCAGGAATAGCTTTCTTGATTGACAGAATGAAAAATAATAAAGACAGCATCTTTCATGGGCCCTGAGATGCATGTTGTATATCTTCTGTATTTTATGTATTTTCTGATGAAGGAATGAATAAATGTTATTTTTTCATTAAAAATATTTTCTAGATATGTCCACTGAGAAGGATTCAAAACATTGCCTAGCCAAGTATCAATGGGTTACCCTAGTGTCTATACTACGGCACCCAAATTATAATTTTCACTAAAAGTAAATAAGATAAATTAAAGATGAAAATAATTACAGATATGGAGAAAGCAATTTAGAAGGTGAGAGTGAAATATCTTGTTATACAATATAGCAAGAAAACTGTCAAAAACAACTAATATATTAAGACTGTATTAATTTAGATGCTACAGGGAATCAGGAGCCTACTTCACATGGCTCCTACTGGTCAATGATGGCTCAACTTGAGGATTCATAAGCTTAATGACTGCAATGAATTTAAACATATCACATAATTTTTTAAGTAATGATTTCATAATGACACCAAAATAATTAAAAAATAATTGATCACCACTGGATGTTGGTTGGGAAGGAAATCATTCTTTTTAATTATTTCTTAACAACAATAAACATTAAAATACCACAGAACAACTAAAGAGTAGATGAAATAAATTTCTCTTTCAATTTCCTTCAGCGAATAAATGAAGAAGAAATGACTTTTGTAATCCCCAATGCATTATTGTGGGCTGATAACATCAATAGAAAGAGATAATAAAAAAATAATGGTCTTCTGAAGGAAGAACAAAATACCATCTATGAAATAGACATGTTAAAACACTAAGTTCAAATTTTATAATGCCTCCTAGCTCTAACTACCCATTTACACAAAATACAGATGACTTATAATCATAGTGAACACCTAGTGATGCAATGAGAAAAATCCAGACTATGGGAAACATTGTAGGGCCAATAACCCATTTTCACCAACAAAAGAATTAATAAGATGAAATAAAGATTTAGAGGGGTAACCTATACATTAAAAGAGATTGAAAAGATACATCAACCCATCACAATGTGGGAACTTTTATGGATTCTGATTCAAACAAATAGTGTTTGCAGCTGAAAGTATTGAAGATATTATTGATTGGCTATTTGATGATATTAAGAATTTATTGTGACATTTTTAGGCTTTAAATTAGTGTTTTGGTTGTGTAGATGGAAAAGTATTATCTTTAAGAGATTTACTTAAGTATTATCAATTGAATTACAAACTGTGAAGTCCTTAAAAATGATATAGCGAGAAATGGAGGATAAGACAGATAAAATAATATTGAGAATTAATTGATAATTCTTGAATTTATGTGATGAGTAAATGGAAAAGGAATGAATTACTCTGCCTAATTTGTATATAATTAAAATTTTCCACAATAAAATGTTTGAAAGAATGATGAACTTAGGATTCTAAGTTTGAGGAGTATTTTAAGTTCTAAAAGTCTAAGACAAGACTCCAGTTTCTTTCTGGGTCCATCGGTTGGAATATTTCATGCAGCAAATTTGTTGAACTTTGGCCAGACTATTTCACTTTCACAAGTTTTCTTTTTCATTATCAAGGTACTGCTTGGCAAAGCACTTTTTACCTGATGTGATCAGATCAATTATGAAAGTTAAAAAATCATGTAATAGTATCCTTAGCATATAAAATTCTATAATTAAAATTAAAAACACATCTTCCTATTTACAGACATTATGTTCTGTGTATTTTAAGTACTTCATATGATGATTTCTAATACTGCATTACTTTATTTTTATGCAATTCCATAATGTTTCTTTTCCTTTTTTTGGGGTGAGGAAGATTGGCCCTGAGCCAACATCTGTTCCAATCTTCCTCTATTTTGTATGGAAAATAGAGCACGGCTTGATGAGTGACGTGTAGGCCTGCACCCAGGATCCAAACCTAGAAACCCTGGGCCACTGCCAGAGCAGAGTGAACAAACTTAACCACTCTACCACTGGGCCAGCCTCAGCAATTCTATAATTTTTCTACATAAACAACAAGAACCAAAGAAAGAAATCTTTTTTGTGGGAAATGTCTCAGGAAAATCTTATAATGGATAAAAAACATTAGAATTAGAAAATATCTATGTAAGATAATGACATTTAGCAATCTTTAATATCTGTATTTTATGGACTATAGGAATGTCATTAAAGTAGGAAAGTTGCTTAACAGCTAGATTGTTCTTTAAGAAAATAAATGGGGGCCAGCCTTGTGGCCTAGTGGTTAAGTTCAGCAAGCTCCACTTTCATGGCCTGGATTCAGTTCCCAGGTGTGGACCTACACCACTCCTCAGTGGCCATGCTGTTGCTGTGACAAAACAGAGGAACACTGGTAATGGATGTTAGCTCAGGGGGAATCTTACTCAGCAAAAAAAGAAAAGATTGGCAAAAGATGTTAGCTCAGGGCAAATCTTCCTCAATCAAAAAAGAGGAAGATCGGCAATGAATGTGAGCTCAGGGCAAATCTTCCTCAGCAAAAAAGAAAAAAGAAAAAAATGGTGAGTAGAATAATGATAGCAATGACACGTGTTATAATTTTTTTCTAGTCTCTCTGAAATAAAAATCTTACATAAAGTATATCTTACAAACTTAGAAATCCTTGATTGCTGATGTCTTTTTCACAAGTGGACACATTTGTTAAAAAATGTATCTTTATGTGTCTGTTAAACACTTCAAATTTTGTAAGTATATAAATTCATAGATTATGTCAATCTGTTTAATCATTTGATTTAATAAACATAACATTATGGAAAACACATAAAAAATTTAAAGTATTTCGATTTCTAAGTTTACAACTAAAAGACTGCTTTTTAATTATTTAGCAAATGAGCAGATTGTTTAGTAATTCAAATAAAAATTATATCACAAAATCTTTCAGAAGCAATTTGAAGAATCATAAGTAATCTGTAATCTTGTAACTTTCTGTGGCATTTGAATAAAGCTTTGAAATAGAATTAGCATTACATACTAAAATATTAAAGGAAACTTTTTCTTTCTCTATTGTTGCCTCATTTTTTCATATTTTTGTTTTACATTTATTTCTGGAAATATATGCATATTTTCCTTTTAACTTTAGATAATGTGTGATCTGTGAGAAAATTTCAGCCATAAGAAACTAATTATAATTTTATGTTATTAAGAAACTTTAATAGGATTACATACAATTGTTTTACAATCCATTGCAATTTATTGAAATGATAGCTTTTAACAGTATTATGACACAAATTGCATACTATAAAGTAATCACCTATTAAAGTGTACATCTCAATCATTTTTAGTATATTCATAGAGATGTGAAAACGTGACCATAATCTAATTTTGGAGAATTGCATCAGCTCAGAAAGAAACCTTGTAAACATTAGCAGTCACTTTCCATTCTGTCTCCCCCATCCCACTCCCATATTTAGCTCTAGACAACCACTGATATACTTTGTCTCTATTGATTTGACTATTCTGAACATTTCATATGAATGGAATCATGTATGGTCCTTTGTGTCTGACTTCTTCCACTTAGCATGTGTTTCAAGATTTATCCATATTGTACCACGTGTCAGTACTTCATTGCTTTTTTTTTTTTTAAAGATTTAATTTTTTCCTTTTTCTCCCCAACCCCCCCGGTACATAGTTGTATATATTCTTCATTGTGGGTCCTTCTAGTTGTGGCATGTGGGACGCTGCCTCAGCGTGGTTTGATGAGCAGTGCCATGTCCGCGCCCAGGATTCGAACCAATGAAACACTGGGCCGCCTGCAGCAGAGCACGCGAACCTAACCACTCGGCCACGGGGCCAGCCCCGGTACTTCATTACTTTTTATTGCCAAATAATATTCCATTTTTTGGATCTACTATATTTTATTATCTCCTTATTAGGTGATAGACATTTGGGTTGGTTCCACTTTTTGGCTCTTATGAATAGTGCTGCTATGAACAATCTTCTACAAGTTTTGTGTGGACTATGTTTCATTTTTCTTAGGTATATGCCTACTGGTGTTACCAGCTCTTGGCTCATATCAGTCCTACTATTGGTTCCCCTACAGTGACCCTGGCATGTATGGGGGTAAAACTAAAAGCCTGCATTTCCAGTTCCCTGGGTTTTTAGTTACACTCATATGTAAAGGTTTGTTTCTTTAACCTCTGACTCCGTGAGTGAGCTTTACAACCAAACAGAAGTTACAAATCATTAAAACCCAGACAACTCGCGCTGGGCTCCCGCTAAAGTTGTGGCTATCACAGGACGTTGAAGTTCTTTTACAGAGACACTAATGTCCAGAGAATATCAAGAAACTGAAGCTGCCCAGGACAAACTCCTCAGCCTCCTGACATCAGAGTCTACCTTCCACCGTGGAGATAAATAACCAAGGACATTCATCTGAGAAATCCTTTGTCTCCTGCACTGGAAGCAGCCTCAGACACAGGCGGTGGTAAAATGCTGACCAAAAAGTCCACGGACCCCTGCCCCTACCTAAAACCCCAAATAAAAACCCCTCCCCATTTCTTAACAGGGAGCAAGCAACTTTTGGGGCACTAGCCCTTGCTTTGCTCCCTCTGCCTGGCAAAGTAAAGACTTTCCTTTTTCTCCCAAGACTCTGTTCTTGTTATTTGCATTGGCACTGGGATCAGAGACAGATCTTTCGGTAACAGTAGTAAACTTAGTAAATCATAAGGCAACTCTATGTTTAACATTTCGAAGAACCAGAGCTGTTTTCCACAGTGGCTGCACCACACATATTACATTCAGCCCTTTCCTTCAGAGAAAATAATTTCTTTTCACCACCCTCTCTTATGTTATTTTCTAATCAATTTCATTCCATGTCCTTTTCATAGGAGAGAATGTTTATTAAAAATATTTCTTTCACTCTGGATTCTTTTCTGTTATTAACAGCTCTTAATGAAGATTTTATTCTAAAAAGATCAAATATATGTGTAAATGTGTGTGTTTCTTTATATAATCTGTATTTATATGTAATGTATTTATATAACGTATCTAAAATACATTTTAAATTTCTCCAAAACTACTAAAAATATATTCAGAAACCAACTTGGGATTAAAGAACAGTGTGGTACGTTATTTTAATTTCAAAAAAAAGAAAAAGAAAGAAAAGAAAGCCGAGAAAGCCTAAGCTACAATTCAATGTAATTACTAATGTACTATTGCTAATGATGATAGGTTGACATAAGATATGTTAGGGAAAAAAACCCAAAAAGTAACATCATGACTGATTTAAGATATAAGGAAGAGGAAGGTGACTGGGGATAGATGGGTATAATTAAAAATAATAAATTATTTAGAACTGTAACATTATGAAAAAGAATAATAATAAAATATTGGTGCTTAGATTATTGGAAGGCAGAGTCCAATTAGTCATTCATCCATTTCTTTATCCTTCTATACATTAACAGCGACTGGAAGGAAGGTAAGGAACAAATGAAGCAAGTGTCTGGAGAAGACGGTTTCAGATACAGAAAGCAGCAGACGCAAATCTCTGAGCAGGACCTTGTTCATGGATGCCAGAACATGCTAGAGTCTCTAGTAGCTGGAGAAGAGCCTGTGGGTATGTGGGGAAAGTGGACAACGTAAAGGATGCAGCAGGATTAAAGAGATAACAGGTGCCAGAGCTTTTAAAGCTCGCAGTCTATTAGGGGAACTTCAGTTTTTACTCTTAGTTAGATGGGTGGCTTTTAGAATTGAGCATAAAAGTAACATGAATTTGTCGTTTCAAAAAGGAAAGAGTGTGAGTCTTGAGTCAAACATATTCAGAGGTCAAATTCTAGGTCTACCGATTTCTTGGTGTATAATCTTGCTTCAGATCATTTTAAAACATTTTTCTTCTAAGTCTCTAGGTTTTGATTTTTCACATGAAGTAAGTCATATGAAAAAATGAAGAATTATTAACACAATTAATGGTGATAGTAACAAATCAGGTAAAATTGCTACTGAAAAAGAGTCATCAGAAGGCACGTGGATATTCCATGAAAGTTTTATGAAGAACCAGATAATATGCCCTTCTCTTTTTCTGTCATTACATAATAAATTAAAAATATCTTAATTGTTAAATAAATATTCTTTCTCAAAAGTAGAAAATCTATGCAAGCCTTCCCTCCATTTTAGAAGCCCTAACCATATCTGTGGATAACACATCTGCTGGTAGAATTAGCCATGTTCCTTTCTTCCTGTACTGGCATAAATGTTCTATTCTGTTTTTATCCGATGGTCTCACTGAGACTACTTCCCATCTCCTCTCAAATTACACATTTTGTTTCTTTGTATCTTTCCCTACTTTATGGCCACGTTTATTTTTCAGCCCTTAGTGATGTGCAGTTAATTTTAGCTAGGATAATCTGTAATGCTCATCTCTCACTCAACTGTGCATCCTGTTGACATCTGTGTACAGCTCCGGACTTCTCTGTAAGTCATAACTTCAAAAGCAGTGAAGAAAAATAGTTATTGGAGAAAAAAAATCATTGTCCATCCCATCGGCAGTGTTGGGTTGTGACAACAGCCTTCGAACTTGTATCTTTTTGTATTTCAAATTAGTTATTTTAGCCTCTAGAGCATTAGCAGACTGCTCTTCCGCTCCTTAATTGTCTTATTGTTTTTTTCTGTGACTACATCACCATATTTCTTCTGAAAACTCTAAATTTCTACTTGGATATTGGTTAGGAAAACAAAGAAAATTCCACAGGCAGATTTGTAGAAATGAAATGTTTTCATGTTAATATAATTCCCTGAAAGTAGAAGGAGAAACAATATCAATACATGAAGGCTCAAAAGAAAAATGTTTTCCTAATAACGAAGTTTGTAAAACGAAATAGAAAAAGCTATGTAAAGCTATTTATATATGCAATCATTGTTACCAAAATTTTCCAAGTAGCATAGAAATCAGACTAAGGATTAGAAAACAAAAACTACTGTCTTGACAAGATCATTTAATAAACATTTAAATTACTTAGAAAGACTAATATTTTGAAACATTTATTAGTAAATGTTTTAGTCTAAGGTATAGTAGTTACCAATAAAAAAACATTTTAATACTAGTATTATGAACAGTAACGACAATAACGAACTTCTGTGTCATAGGTGTCAGGCAGTAAATTAAGTGTTTAATATAAACTGTCCAATGTCTTTTTTACTTAAACCTTCAAATAAGTATTGTATCCATTTTAGAGAGAAAGAATTTGAAGCACCATTAAGTAATTTGATTCAAATAACTCAACTAGTAAAGGGCAGAAAGATTATTTGCTGTTTTAGTGGATTTGTCTTTCTCGTTCCTGTTTTATGATCTCTCAGAGAATACAAAAATAAAGATACAATTTTTAAATAACTGTGTGATTATAAAGTGATTTAAATTCAATTTTCTCACAGATTTGACTATACATAACTGTGCTTTCCTCCACTTCATTGTCTGAAACACTCTCATTAATGGTACAGATTTCGCTGCTCTCATCATTTATGGTAATTAAAAAGATGCAAATGAGTCCATGTAATTTTCTCCGTTTTGGACAGAAAGTTTCAGCACTTGTTTCTTACTTTGGTGTTATGTATAGCTGCATGCTGCACAAAACTCAAAGAATAGCCAGACATGGAAAAACTTTTAAATAGTATTATCAGTGATCACTATTCCATTAATGTAATGGAGTTTTAATAAAGTTTGTTCATGCAAATATTACATTTATTTCTCCTTTACAATTTACCATTTATAGATAAACTTATTTTGCCTCACCCATTCTTTTTCGTTTCCCATGAATTTTGATTATGCATTACATATAGGTCTAGAATTATGAATATATTATTTTATTGCTATGATCAGCCAATAAAGCCAAATCAAATAAAACAAAATAAACTAATAATTTCAACAAATAAACTATGCAAGGAGCAAAACAAATTTAAAATATTAAAAATCATATGTAAATAATAAAACCATTATTAAATTCTAGAGGCAGCCATTATTTGCCTTTGCAGATCATGAATTTGATTTCTATAAAGTCTACTTAAATGTTCATTTATATACAATCTTAACATTTCAGATAAGATTAATAAGGGTAATAATATAAATAGATTTTTCTCTTAGTATTACAGAGGAAGATTTAAAAAGAAGGAGAGAAGGGAGGGAGGAAGGAAGAAAGAAAGAAGGAAGGAAGAAAAGGAGGAAGGAAGCAGAGGAGGAGGGAAAGGAAGGAGCAGAGGGAGAAAGATAGAGAGAGGGAAGGATGTAAGGCAGGAGAGAGAGAGAAGGAGAAAAGATTGGGGAAAAGGAAGAGGAGAGGACAAAATGAAGAAAGAGGACCTTACATGGGTGAATCAGATATATTTTCAAACATTAGAAAAGATGCAGAAAGATAAATGACAAAATTAAAATCAGCTACCTTGAAGAGTTTGGATTAAAGTGGGAACACATAGTCATTTGTTTCATTTTTCATTTTTTATTTTATCATGTCATATTAAAAAATACCTGCGCAACTTCTGTGGATAAATCTTTAATTGAACATTTGTTTCCTTTATCTTACATTATGTATATATTCAATAGTCTGGAAAATATGCTTATGAGATTGCTGCAAGACTAAGTGATATTTTTCTAAACCATGTATAAATATATTCATAACCTTTTTGGTATTTATTTTTTATCATATTTGTCCTGGTTACTTTTTATAGATAAATAATATTGAAGTTACTTTTTAGTGCAACTATATTTCTGTGAATTCCTTTTATTTTTATAACAATTTATAATTATATATTTTTGGTGTTAATCTGGTGCATGCATTATCTTGACTCATATGTTTCTGTAATTTTATTTTACTCATTTCAATTTAAATATAATACCTCATAAATTTAATAGTTATGTTCCTAAATTTTATTTAATATAACATTAATATTTATTGAGCTTTTTTTTTTGATGAGGAAGATTTGCCCTGATCTAACATCTGTTACCAATCTTCTTCTTTTTTCTTGAGGAAGATTTGCCTTTAGTTAACATTTGTGCCGATCTTCCTCTATTTCGTATGTGGGTCACTGCCACAGCATGGCAACCAATGAATGGTGTAGGTCTGCACCTGGGAACCAAACCCAGGCTGCCAAATTGGAGCACACTGAACTTAACCAGTAGGCCATGGGGCTGACCCCTTGAGCTCTTTCTTTTGCTTCATGTTTTTCTGATTCATACTTGCTGCCCTTTCCTTCTAGTACACTTTCATATTCAGAGTCTTACAGCACAACTTTGATATTTATTAAAAAAATGATAGGGAAAGTTTCTTAGAATTGTGTTTCATCATATATAAGGCACCATGATGTTAAGACACACTTATTTCATCTTCCACTAAGAGAGTAAAAACACTACAAACACAACTATGAGAAAATAATTTCTCATTCCTGTATTTTTCTCAAACGACATTGTCTTTTGGATCATCAAAGCTATCTGTGATGCATCACTTCTTTTTTCCTCCACCTTTATAGAGATATAGTAGACAAAAATTATATGTCTAAGATATACAACTTGATGTTTTGATTATGTATACATCAGGAAGTAATCATCACAATCAAGCTAATTAACATATCCATTACCTCATATAGTTAATATTGTCTTTCTTTTTTGTGTGTGTGGAATGAGAACACTTAAGATCTAACCACTTAGAAAATTTCAAATATCTAATACAGCATTGTTAACTATTGTCATATTGCTATACATTAGATCTCCAGATCTTACTAATCTTGCATAACTGAAACTTTGTACCCCTTGACCAACAGCTCCCTGTTTCCATAACTCCTGGTCCCTGGCAATTACCATTCTACTCTCTGTTTTTATGAGTTTGACAATTTTAGATTCCACACACACAGAGATCATACACTATTTGTCTTTCTCTGTCTGGCTTGTTTCACTTAGCTTAACTTCCTCCAGTTGAGCATCCTCCAGATGACTAAAAACGTAATCCATGGTGCCACAAAAGCAGGATTTCCTTCTTTTTCATGGTCAAATAATATTCCATTTATGTATATACCATATTTCTTTTATCCACTCATCCATCAACAGATATTTAGGTTGTTTCCATATCAGCTATTGTGAATAATGCTGCAATGAACATGGACCACAGATATTTCTTCAAGATACTTATTTTGTTTCCTTTGAATATATACCCAGAAGTGGGATTGCTGGACTTGTGGTAGTTCTATTTTTAAATTTTTCAGAAACCTTCGTACTGCTTTCCATAATGACTGTACCAATTTACATTCTCATCAACAGAATACAAAGGTTCCATTTTCTCCATATCTTTGCCAACACTTCTTATCTCTTGTCTCTTTGATGATAGCCATTTTAACAGGTGTAAGAAGCTATCTCGTGGTTGTGATTTGCTTTTCTCTGGTGATTGGTGATGTCAAGCTCCTTTTCATATTACTGTTTGCCATTTGTAAGTTTTCTTTTAAGAAATATCTATTCAGGTCCTTTGCTCATTTTTAAGTTGGGTTATGTTTTGTTTTCGTTATTGAGTCATATGAGTTCCTTGTATATTTTGGATATCAATCCCTTACCAAATATATGGTTTGCAAATATTTTCTCTCATTCTATAGGTTGCCTCTTCACTCTGTTGATTATTTCCTTTGCTGCGCAGAAGCTTTTTCCTTTGAGGTAATCATACTTGCCTTTTTTTACTTTTGATGTTTGTTCTTTTGGAGTCATTGACCAGAGTAACATCAAGAAACTTTTTTTCCATGTTTTCTTGTAGTATTTTTACTGTTTCAGGTTTTGTGTTTAAGCTGTTAATATATTTTGGGTTGGTTTTTGTATATGGTATGAGATAAAGGTCCAGTTTTATTCTCCTGCATGTGTATATCTCGTTTTCCAACATCTATTATTAAAGAGGTTATGCTTTCCCCATTGTGTGTTCTTAGCACACAATATTGAAGATCAATTGATTGTAAATGTGTGGATCTATTTCTAGATTCTCTATTCATTGGTAAACTCATTCATTGTATAAACTCATTGGTTTATACATCTGTTTTTATGCTAGTACCATACTATTTTGACTGCTCTAACTTTGTAACATATTTTGAAATCAGGAAATATGATGCCTCCAGCTTTGTTGTTCTTGTTCAAGATTGCTTTGAGTATTTGAGGTCTTTTGTGGCTTCATAAGAGTTTTAAGATTGTCTTTTTTATTTCTTTAAGAAATGTCATTGGGATTTTGATAGAGGTTACATTTAATCTGTAGATTACTTTGAGTAGTATGCACATTTTGACAATATTAATTATTCCAAGATCACAGAATGTCTTTCCATTTATTTATGTCTTTTTAAAGTTCCTTCATCAATGTTTTATAATTTTCAGTGAACAAGTCTTTCACCTCCATAGTTAGGTTTATTCCTAAGTATTTGGTTCTTTTTCTCACTATTTTGAATGGGATTGTTTTCTGAAATCCCTTTCAGATAGTTCATTGTTTGCATATAGCAATGTGGCTGATTTTCATAAGCCGATTTTGCATCCTGAAATTTACTAAATTCCTCTATTAGTTCTAGCACGTTATTTTGTTGAGTCTTTAGGGTTTTATACATATATGGTTCTGCCGTCTGCAAACAGAGGTAACGTTATGTCTTCCTTTCCTATTTGGATGCCTTTTATTTATTTATTTATTTATTTTTGTCTAATTCATCTGGCTAGTAATTCCAGTACTAGGTTAAACAGAAGTGGCAAGAGTGGGCATCCTTGCCTCGTACTGGATCTTAGAGGATAAGCTTTCAGTATTTCCCCATTGATTATGATGTTAGCTGTGGGTTTTTTATATATAGACATTGTGCTGAGGTGCATTCTTTCTATACCTATTTTGTTGAGAGGTTTTTTTTTTAATCGCGAATAAATGTTAAATTTTCTCACCTGCTTTTTCTGCATCTATTGAGATGATCACATGGTTTTTTTCTTTCATTCTGTTAATGTGGTGTATGTGATACATCGTTTTTTAAAAGAGTGCTCCAGGACAGTTCCAAAAGTTTTCTTCAAATCTTGACAACTCTTACCCAAGTGTTAAGGCAGGTGGCAATGTCATCACCGAAAAGTAAAGCAATAATTTAGTTAAATGTAAGTGAAATCATTGATGCACATATTTCAACTGAAGTGAGGAAATAGGAATAGCTATAAGCCATTTCACACCTGTTCAGGTAATGTCAACAAGAATGGCTGCAACCTGGCCAGCAGTGACCATTAAATTTGGCTTGGTTTGGCAAGTGTTACAGTGTGAAAAAAAAAAATACATGTATTAAAATTGATACAACACAGAACACGAAACACGTCCTTAAGTGGTTAACCACAATGCACATCAGTTTTACACATAAGGGTTAACGTTTTTTGCTTATGTTTAGCCTGTGTGCTGACAGGATCTATTTGGCATTTTATATGACTTTTAAGCAGACGTCTCTCAAATTGTAAACAAGGTAATTATAGCCATGATGTGAGTTTCTTCTCTTAAACAGAAATCAACGTTGCAGATTGCCGTGGTGTTTTTCCTAGATCTCCCAACGAGACGGAGAGCCCCAGTTGTCTAGTTTCTGAGAAAGTTGATGGATGACAATTTTAATCGAAGTCCTTCTCCAGGAACTGTCGTCAGGCCCCTCTCCAGGGCAGTCTGTAGCCCATAAGTGTTTGAGCACAATATTTGCTTTATCACAAAATGTTCAGCATAATTTTTCTCCCTCCCACACTGGAAGAATTTTAAAACTGATAATAGCCAAGAACAGAATGGCTCTTGAAACAGAGCTGGAGATCCATATAAGGTACAGAAGCCAAAATTGGATTCAATTATACCATTGGGGAGACATAAAAATACTCATTTTAGAAATGGCACACAGAGAAAAACAGATGTTTTGATAATAGTTAGACTTTATGCTTACAGTACTTGAAAGTATTAGCTTCTACTGCATAAGAAAATGAAAAGACAAAATATATCATAGCACTTGAATAAAAATAAATACAGACACATCTATTGTCCTTTGAATTTGGAATCTTCGTGTTGCCTGCTGCCTGCTTTAAAGGATCACAAAGAACTCAAATCTAGAAGCTGCTGGCAGAGCTATTCAATACTCTCACCCTCACACGGATGAGTTAAGAGAATTTGTAGAGCTTAATTACAGGACGTTTTCTATCCATAGTCTGAGGTAATACACAATTAAATGTAAATGTATCATATCTACTAAAGCTGGCTTTGTTTCTAACGAAAACATAAAAAAAGAAATTTTAGTGACGTGTTATAAGTCACATCACTTACTACCTCACTCTAACAGTTAGCTGCCAATAGCATTATTTTTCCGGGGAGGATTCAGAAGTACATGTATATTTCAAACGTCAAGTTGAAATTTTGTGTAGAATTTTGTACAGGGAAACATAGTGTCCCAAATCACTTCAAATAATTTCAACCTATTTACATTTTATTCTTTATGCTGTGAAACCATTGTTTGTTTTGTTCTCTATTTGGCTCATATATTTAACAGTATTTAATAGTTTTACTTCTCTGATTTCCCCAGTACAGGTTTACCTGTCAGCTTTTAGGAAATTAATATGAAACTAATTATAAACTAAGTTTGTTAATGAAGTGATCAGCGTTAGAGGTTGATTAACCATGAATGCTTCAGTAATACTCCGGATTTGCCTGTACTTTTAATGAACTATAATAAACCTGCATCAGTTAATGATGGTTACACAAAACCACCCAACACCCTGTGGCTTGTAAGCACACTCGTTTATTATTGGTAATTCATCTGCTTGCCGGCAGGTGTTTACTGTTCTAGGCAGGTCTTGGCCGGCGCAGCTCAGCTGTGGTGGTTCTGCTGCCCATGACTCTCGTCGTCTTGGTTCCATGATCCTCTCATGGTGATGTCAAAAGTGCAGGCAAGCTAGTGGAAACACATGAGAATTTTTCAGGCCACTCCTTGGATATAGTGCCCTTCACTATATCCAAGCACTCACTTGATGTTCAAGTACGCGTTTTCATAAGCCATTAGACATATAGATCTGGAATTTATGAGAATAATTTGGACTGAGAATATGGATTCTGGGCTCATGTGCAAAAAGGTCGTAGAAGCCAAGAAAAAATGGATGTGATGTGAGAGTTGTGTACCAAGTGAGATGAGAAAGGGAGATTCAGAAAATCCTGAGGACCACCAAATTTAAAGGGACAGACAGAGGTTGTGTGTATGGTTTCTAAAACAAAGATAGGAGAAATACCAAGTTATAGTGATGTGCAATTTTTCTTATGCTTCAGTTTATCCATATGTCCTCTTGCCCTGCCTTCAGTTAAGATCAAAGAAAAAGCAAAAAGTTAACTTCCATTTGCTGAAACATCAATGAGACCAGTTTACTAATTTACCTTTTGAATATTTTTAGCTCTCATAATCTTCCCTCTTTTTCCAAATACTTATTAATATAGGAGCCCCCAAATTTGGTAGAATTTCGGAATCTAAATTGGTCAGTGCTGAAACCATGAGACATTGTGACATCTGGTTTGCTAGCTTATCGTGTAGGGGCCCTGGAGCAGCTAGTGCCTCATTGTGTTTGACCAATAGCCCTCTACATTTTGCACAGGGTAAATTCTTTTCTTCCTCCAGCTTTATTGAGGTATAATTGACAAATAAAATTGTATCTATTTAAAGTGTATAATGTGATGTTTTGACCTATGTATACATTGTGAAATGATTACCCCCATAGAGTTAATTAACACATTCATAACCTCACATAGTTACTTGTTTGTGTGTGTGGTGAGAGCATTTAAGATCTACTCTCTTAGCAAATTTCGAGTATACAATACAGTATTATTAACTGGAGTGACCAAACTGTATCTAAGATCCCCAGAACTTATTTTCTTATAACTAAAATTTGTACCCTGTTACCAACATCTCCCATTTCCTTGACTCCCCAGCTTCTGGCAACCAACAATTTAAACAATCTACGCTGCCTCTATGAGTTCAACTTTTTTTTAGATTCCACATATGAATGAGATCATGCAGAATTTGTCTTTCTCTGTCTGGACTATTTCACTTACCTTAATGTCCTCCAGGTTTATTTCATCCACCTTGCTGCAAATGGCAGGATTTCCTTCTTTCTCATGGCTGATAATATTTCATTTTATATTTATATAAATATAAATATCACAAAATATCATTATTATGCATTGATGGATACTTTGGTTGTTTCTACATTTTAGCTATTATGAATAGTGCTGCAATGAACATGTGAGTATAGATATCCCTTCAAGATACTGATTTAATTTCCTTTGGATATACATCCAGAAGTGGGGTTGCTGGATCTTATGGTATTTCTATTTTTAATTTCTTGAGGAACCCCCATACTGTTTTCCATAGTGGCTGCACCAATATACATTCCCACCAACAGTGCACAAGACTTGTCTTTTTTCCACATCCTTGCCAGCATTTATTATCTCTTGTCTTTTTTATAATAGCCATTCTAACAGATATGAGGCGATATCTCATTGTAGTTTTGATTTTCATTTCCCTGATGATTAGTGACGTTAAGTACCTTTTCATGTACCTGTTGGCCATTTCTATGGGTTTTTTTTTTTTTTTGAGAAATGTCTATTAAATTCCTTTGTCCATTTTTTAATTGGTTTATTTATTTTTTTGCTATTGAGTTGCATTCTGTTGATTATTTCCTTTGCTGTGCAGAAGCTTTTTAATTTGATGTATTCTACTTATTTAGTTTTGCTTTTGTTGCCTGTGCTTTTGGTGTCATATCCAAAAATATCATTGCAGGGCCAACGTCAAGCAGTTTTCCCCTACGTTTTCTTCCAGGAGTTTTATGGTTCCAGGTCTTATATTTTTAAGTCTTTAACTCATTTTGAGCTAATTTTTGTGAATGGTATAACAGAGGGGTCTAGTTTCATTCTTTTGCATGTGAATAGCTAGTTTTCCCAGCCCCCTTTATTGAAGAAGCTATCCTTTCCCCATTGTGTGTGTGTTTGTCGCACCCTTGTCAAAGATTAGTGGACCGTATATGTGTGGATTTATTTCTGGGCTCTCTGTTCTGTTCATGGATTTGCAGAATTAATATTGTTAAAATTTCCATATGATCCAAAGCAATCTACCGATTCCATGCAATCTCTATCAAAATTGCAATGGTGTTTTTCACAGAAATAGAAAGAACAATCCTAAAATTTTTATGGAACCACAAAAGACCCCAAATGGCCAAAGCAATCTTGAGAAAGAAGAAGAAAGCTGGAGGCATCACACTTCCTGATTTCAAACTATATTACAATGCTGAGGGTATATTCTAAGCTTTGAAAGGCCGTGAATTTCCACAGAAGTTTGAAGACTAGAAAATAAAAAGTAATTACTATAGAAGTCATACATCTCAAAATTCCTCATATTTCTATTAGCTGTCAGATTATATTCAAGGTGCTCAGTTGATTATAGCTACATTCCACATTGTATTTCAATCTGATAAATGATGGGATTGTTTGAGGCATTCATGTTCACCTCATTCTGAGCAGATCCTGTGAAATATCACTCCATGGAAGAGTCCAACTGGCTATATGCCAACCTCAATACTGAGGATGGAACTGCATCTATTGACAAGTCCTTCATTACAGGGAAAATAATTAGCTAAAATACATCCGAGATCAATTTAGCCACTCAGCAACAAATCAGCTTGGTTTTATAAAAACATAATATAGTAACAACATTAGTTTCAAATGATGTGGATTTTCCTCAGAGTCTAATCTAATGTGTTTCCTAATTGATTTTGATTGTTGATGGTGTCACCTGATTTCTCTTCCCTTTACTCCCACAATGCATCTCTGAATTTTACTGCCTACTGAAGGCTCCTTGTTAGGAAGGCAAAAATTGTGTTAAATATTAGTATCTTCTAGCTCCAAATTCAAGTTATCATATACGTTTGTGGCACTATCAGCCCAGGGAGCTCTGTCCAGATCCTGATTTTAGGCCCTTCTCGCTCTCACTTTTCCACCCCCCAACACCCCTACCAAACAGAACAGGAACCTGCTTACTGACATGCCACGTAAGAACGGTTTTAACTTTGTATTTCCTCACCATCTTTTCTCTAACTATGTGGTTGAGCTTGGACTTTTAAATTTCATATTGTATACATTTTCCTTTCCTTAACTAGTATGCCTGATGCATCAACTTGGGATTAGAGAAACTTTTTTCCAAGCTCCTTCCAACCATATTCTCACGAGAGAAAGTTGTATCATACTTCCTATTCACAGAACTAATAGAAAGAAATATTATCTGCTCTGCTGCAGATTTCAACCTGAACTGAATTACCTGAATTTCCTAATAATAAGTAATATTTAGTGAGTGCTTTCTATTTTCCAGGCACTGTTCTTATTATTTTACATGAATTATCCAATTAAATTCACACAATAGCTCTATATATTTGGCACTGTCTTTCCTTCAATTTTACAGAAGCACCTGAGGCACATAAAAGTTAAATCACTTGCTAAATGTAATGAAGTTAATAGTCAGTGGAACCAGAATTTGAAACAGATTTCACCATCTTAAATAATATGGAATGGTGCTTCTTCCTACATTTAAATGAAAATATTTTTGGCATCAATTGCTTCAAGATCTTGAAAAAATTACGCTTCTCAGACTGTGGGCCTGTGCCTCCTCTTTATTACTTTAAATTAGGTCTTGACTCAGTTTTGATTCATGCATTCTTTATCCCTTTTATATTTTTGAATTTTAACAAAATAGTTGAAACACAGTTTTGATATTTTTCCAATTTATCAAGCTAATTTTTTCTTAGCAAATTTTTCAAATAGAGGTCACCCAAGCCCTTTAGTCAATTCAGTGTCATGCCACATGCACATAGTACATTCAATTATACAAATGTGAAGGAATGCTAGGTAAATATCACTTGTTTGCATTCCTAATTTAGCATTGATGCAAAAATGACTATTTTGTCTTCATCAGTGTTGTTAATAAGATGTCTTTGAAAAACAATATTGAAGAGGGTCATGAAGAACTGTTGCTAAAGCTCTTATGGATAGACATGAAGAAATGGATAATAGAAATGTCAGAACATTTATTTTTTTGTTGCTAGAAAATGATTTACTCAATTTTTCAAATGTGTACTGAATACTTACTCTACCTATTTATCTGACTGTCACTGTGCTTCAGTTGGCAACCAGGGAGTAATGACATCATCTTCTGGTGATAACCAAAGTGTCATTATGCTTTGTTCCTATGGGAGGAGCCAATTTACCACAAGTTACGGTTGCCAAATGCTTTTGATAATACTGCTTTGAACTGATTTTCTCCTTAACTGACGAGAAAGTCAAAAGGAACATGTATAGATAAAGTTTCAGAGGTAGAAATTCATTTTAAGTTCAAATATTGTTATTTATAAATGTACTGCATTTTCTTCTTACATTTTTTACCTTTAAGGGTTTGTAATGTCATTATCCAATTATATCTTCTAATTATATATCCTATAATTATATATATATTCTATATTCGATAATTATATATAAATGTATATATATTTTACAGTGTTTTGAAAGCAATATGACTTATTTTGTAAAACAAAGAGGACAAAGATAAACAATTAGGTAATTACGTGGTTATGAAGAAGGATTTAAATCAGTTATTTAACATGGGAACAGAGGATGGGGGACGAGAATGATGTAAGAATGAGAGAAATGAGAGTAAAGAGGAAACAAGAAATGTTCAAACTGTACTAAAATAAAGTAGACATGTTTATTATCCCATTTATTTAAGAGTATATATATATATATACACATATAATCTTTATCTATTTAGAAATGCTTTGAAGATTCAAATGTATTCAAAATTACAAGGACCCAACTGCTTATGGCTATATTTCCAACGAATATTTCAGAGAAATGTGAAGATTACATTTTAGTAAAAAAAAAAAAAAGATATTTTTAAAGAGTATGGAAGAATAAAATATATAAATGTATAAATATATGTGGTAGGCCCTGCAGTCTCCACTCCCTCATAAGGTACTAATTTTTATAATCTACGGAATCTCTACAATAATTTTCAGGATATGAAAGTTACATTTTGAAATCTGTAATAAATAAGCTTCCCATTCAGTTAAGTCAGCTCCTAGAAAATTAGTGTAAGTACATCTCACATCTATTGGATAAATAAAAGAAGGGATCAAAATAAAAGGAGGGATAATTTTGGCTGGTATGTAGCAACATATTATGGTCTTTGTTGGCAAAGATGAAGGTTGCCATAGAAATAGACACCCTTCAGTCAAAAATAAAAACTCCAACTCAAAGACAAGAGACCAAAGTCATTTCTGAGAAATCTACTCATAAATGCAGCGTACTGTCTGCAGATGGCGTTGCAAATCATGGACTCTCCTCAACTCTCAGCGTTATATGGATCTATAGAGTAAAATGAGAAATAGACTTTGCTTGAAACTAAGTAATAAAATAGATTTTTACTCTGTGCATACATTTCCTTGACATAGGAAGTGATCATCTTTATACAGATAAGAGGGGAAAAAAAGAGAATCAAGGAATGGTGTAAAACAAACAAACAAAAACCAGGTGGGGGTAAAAAAACCTTTGCATCATTCTAGTCAATGGGGTTCATCAAATCCTAGATGTGACAGGATAAAGCCTGAAGATTAAATATCAGAAGTCCATAATTCATTTTATAGTGTTTTTCTATTTTCATAATCAACAGATATTTGTTTCACCTTAAAAATCAATAATAGCACACAATTTACTTTTTCGGTTCAGGAAAATATGAAAATTGTTAGTTAGATAATGGGTTGATTCCTGTTTGCTATGACCCACATTAAACAAACAAACAATATTTATTTATGTTTTTCTGGATTTGGGTCATATACCAGCTTCATTTACAACTTTTTTCCTCTATAAAGTTCTTATGAGCAAAGATTGATTAGTGCAATTCAAATAATTAGCATAAAAGTAAGAAGATAAGGGATTTTATTATTAATATAACTGTCCTTAAAAGTTATCACAAGCCATGTTTGGTAATAGTTGTCTTATATACAAGATGTCCTCAAATACGAATTTCCTCCAATTCACAAGTTCATCCAATATCTGTAAGAATAACTCCTTCAATTTTAATTATATCTTCCTGTCAAACCCTACCTGGACATTCATACATTTTGGCTGCTTTAATATGTAGTATCATTTTTAATGACAAAAATGACAGTTTCACTTTCTCATTAAGAGTAAATTATTCCAAAGCTTTTTATATTTTCATCACCTCAGACTATTTTAAATATTTCCAGGACTCCTCTATGTATTAGCATTTGTAACATATCTGATATATATGTATATATATTTACTATTCAAGCTCATCTCATACCACAGTAATGTTTATATGCTTAAAATTAAATCCTTTAGGGGCCGGCTCCATGGCTGAGTGGTTAAGTTTGCGCACTCCGCTGTGGCGGCCCAGGGTTTGGATCCTGGGCGCGGACATGGCACTGCTCGTCAGGCCATGTTGAGGCGGCATCCCACATCCCACAACTGGAAGGACCTGCAACTAAGATATACAACTGTGTACAGGGAGGGGTTGGGGAGAAAAAGCAGAAAAAAAAAAAAAGGAAGATTGGCAAGAGTTGTTAGCCCAGGTGCCAATCTTTAAAAAAAAAAAAGTCAAAGGAAACGATAGTCTTAAAAAAAAAATTAAATCCTTTAATATATACAAATATCATAGTATATTCTGTGTAAAGTCAAATCATGAGGCAGCCTTCTTCAGCTGAGGACAATTCCTGGCGAGAACTCAGCTGGAACTGTCAGCCACTCACATCTGGGAAAATGAGTGCCTTGTCTTGAAAGGGGGCCTGAATGGTGCACCAAAGCATTTGCTACAGTCCACTTGTAGCCCTTCTTGGATGCCCTGCCTTCACAGAATCAGTTCATCCCATCTGGGAATGGCTCCTTCAGGAATCTAGATGGTCTCTTTTTCTGGGGAAACTTATAAGATGAAAGGTTAAAAAGACCAACTCCAGCCCCTGTTGCGAAGCTGGTCTTGAGCCTCAACTAATACTCATTGTCTCCCCCTTCTACTACCCCTTCTGGATCCCCTCTCTTTCAGTTATTACTGTTGATGACCTAGGTGACTTACCTGACAGAATGACACAGACTCTCATTCCTGTAGGGTCTGCGCTCTTGGTCACCATGCCCTTCTTGCCTGTGGCTGCTGCGCTTATACAGTGACCATCAAAATAGGGCAGGGGAGTATCAAGAGACATCCTAACAGACCAATCTCTGTCAAACATATCCACCCTGTCCTGTTTATATAACAGCAGCCCTATCTCCTGCTGTTGATCAGGATCTATTTATGTTAGTCCCCTTTTCTGTGACTTTTGATACATTTTTCCAGTGTCTATCATGGCAGTCTGGCGTTTAAACATCCCTTAGTATAGCCATCTCTTTTCCAAGCTTTCAAGATCCATTGTGACTGTTTTGTTGACATCTCCCAGTATCCTTGTAATGGTGTTAAATCCTGGGTCACAGCATCAATTCTCCTTTACACAATACATGTTTCCCCCCTTGGATCTGCTCCCACAAAATCCATCTCGTCTATCCTCTGCTGGATCTTGTTGATAAATACTGGAGGATCTTGCAGAATCTTTGGTGTATTGTTTTTATCCTCTCTTAATAGGGCAAACATTTCTAGGAGTGGGCCGTGATATGACACATCTCTTAATTATTAGTCTCATGGTCTGAAGAGGAGGTGGGAGGAGAATCTGAAGGCAGTGCATATTTCTTTGCAAGATAAAAACCTCTTCATCATCTTCAAGCTAGGGAGAAAGACTAGACCTTAACCAAGAGGAGTGAGCCATGGCTGCAGCTCCATAGGGCTCCTGGGAATCTAGAGATTTAAGATTTTTCAAGTGAATGAATCTGGATGTCCCTATTCCAATTATCAGGGCCTCAGTCCTTTCAAATTTGGGTCCTACCCTTGGTGTAGAAGACTTACTGGTGTTTAGCCTTCTCTAGAGCTTCACTAATTTTATAATTAAGCATTGGATCTGATCTTAAATACTTTTGTCTCTCCGGCTGTAGAGATGAAAATCTATTAATATGTGGCCAAAGAGGACCATTACCTTCATAATTTTCTTTAAATTGGAAATTAATCGCTCATAGCCTTTCTTCTTTCGCCAATGCATTGATGGCACACAGTAGCATATTCAATACCGTAGTACTTTAGGTTACTATTACCCTGAACCTATCAAACTCCTGAAACAGTGCACCTGCCAGGGCACTCCCTTCCAACATTATGCCATCTCAATTCACCACCAGTGAAAATTTTAACAATTGCACCTATGCAAGCTTCCAGAGGCTATGAGTACTCTGTCTACCTAGTGCCAGTGATGGAATACTCAGAGTCAGCTATCTGGTTATCAGCTTTAATAACCCGTTCTAAAGTCTCCTTCCGGTGATAACTCCTGGCACTAATCATATTTGATCAAGTTCTCTAGGAAACAGGCTCTTTGATGGTGATATTCATGAAGGTGATTTAATAGAGCAGCTCAAATCAGAGATGAGAAAACTAGAATTGAGCAAATGAAGAAGTTGAACCACAGTGAAGTTTCAGAGAGGCTTCAGCAGATTCCACACATCCTTTGGGACTGGGATGGATCTGGTGCTTTATGCTCCCACTTCAAGCAGATATAGATAGGGGTCTCCTGCTAGGAGGGGCTATGACCACGGATAAGACAGCTCCCTTCAGCTCAGGGCAACTCCCAGGAAGGAAAGCAGCTGTGACCCATCAGTATCCAATGTTCTAGGCATCTGAGGAATGAGTGCCACAATGCCTAAGGAGGAATCTACAAGGGCACCATCACAGTCAGACCAACAACATGATTGAGCAAATTACATCTCTCCACATACGTGAGACATCATCAACGTAACAATAAAAATCTCGTTCTTAATAACTTCAGAATTTGAATTTTTGCACGGATGCTCAGTTTAATAGTTAATTCGGAATTCTATTTATTTTTTCACTTATAGGCCCACTGACCTGGGATATTCTAAAATTTGATGAGGTAAGGAGTGGTGGAATTACTTTAACTGAAATATTGGGAATGAGCAAGGAAGAATATAAAAATAAGTTAAAAACTGCAAGCTTATACAAAAAGTTATATCTTAAGCATGCTATAAATATTTAATCATGGTTCACAAATCCATCTGCTTATTTTTAACCTCTGCGTTCCCACTATAAATAGAAACACAGGTTCTTGGGAATTATGGATTAATTAGAGCCTCTTTTGACAAATCTGGTTTAAGAGCAGTAGCTCTTCCTTTCCTACCGCAGGAGAGGCAGGGAAAGGACACTGGGTTTGTAATTTGGTTCTAGTTCTGTCTTTATCTAACATTTGAGCTCAGATTTTTTTTTATTTCTGAACTGGAGTTCAGACCTGCAAATAGTGAAAAAGGGCCATTCAACACCTAGCACCATGCAGGAACTCAGCTGGCCTCAATTAGTATTTATTGAATGAATACATGTATCGTTATTCGTGCATTCATTGTATTATCAAAATGAGAAGAGAACTAGGAACTTTGTAGCTTATTTTGGGCTGTTTTGTCCTCATATATTACCACTTACTTTTTCATTGCTAATTGTTGTCCCAAACAGAGAATTGGAAAAGGAAAAAATACGAGTGGATATTAAACAAACAGCAATGAAATTTAGTACTAATTAGTGATTTCTGTAAATGCTTTCATTGGAGGAATAAGAAGTAAGTACACATTGAGGTTTGAGGATTAACCAGTTATCTATTAATCTCATTTATTTCAGGCACACAATTAGCATAAATAATAAAGACTTGTTGAAGCAAAATTATATATGTTTAAATGTAAATGGACTTTTGAGATCACTTAAAAAATTTAGTACAAATCTCCATTTGGCAAATGCAATTTAGAGAAGTTTTAAGTGGGTTATTTAGAAAGGCGTGATTGTTAGTCCTTAATTAAGATTCCTAATTTCCCTCCTATTTAGTACTGTACAACTGGGAATCTTGTAGAAATAGGGGTAGGCTCTTTATTCTTCATTTTGTATCCCTTATAATCCTTTTTACTTTAAAATATGTTTATCTTTATAGAGGTAGTAACTCTCTTTAGATAAAAGCTTTTCTCTCATATAAGGCCCTCAATTATCCATTTTCTACCTTCCAAAGCAATTATATCAAAGCTCATGTAAGCAAATAGTTAGATTATATGAACATTTTAATAAAATCTGAAAAAAATCAGTTTCCTAATGTACATTTAATCTGTTTATATTTTTCAATTATTGAATATTTGGATTTACTTTGTATTGATTTTTTTTTTTCCAGGGAAAGATTCACCCTGAACTAACATCTATGGTCACAGATCTTCCTCTTTTTTTTTTTCCTTCTTCCCCCTAAGGCCCCAGTGGATGGTTGTACATCTCAGTTCTAAGTCCTTCTGATTCTTCTATATGAACCACCACCACAGCATGGCAACTGACATACGGGCGGGGTGATTCTGCGACCCGGAAGCAAACCCGAGCTGCTGAAGCAGAGAGCGCTAGATGTTAATGATTAGATCATCAGGACTGGCCCTAGATTTATTTTTATTATCTAATTTAGTGGTGCGTATTTGTTGTGCTTTTTTCCCTTCATCTATTTGATCAGTTATTTTTCTTGATTTTGTATTCTTTAGCTCTGCTGGTTTGGAATCCCATACATTCTGTTTCTCCAAACTACACTTTCGCTTTCTCTCCATATCCCTCCAATTTATACATTATATTGATCTTAATTACAGTTTTATAATTTTTTATTTTTAATATTAGAAAATTAATTTTTATATTACCCACATATATACAAATTTACTTCTTCACCACAGAGTCTTGCATTTTATTCTTTTTTCCCTCTGGATTTTAGTTCCATCTTCATGAAGAACATATTAAAATATTTTTTTCAAGAATAATTGTGAACAGTAAACTCTCTGTTGTCTCATGTGTGTTGCACTTGTTACTTCTGCTGCTTAACTGAGTCTTTCTTTTCTTCCTCAGCTTCTCTTCTCTGATTCTTGTTAGACATGCAGCCAGGGCTTCACACCCTCATCTCCTGGTCTCTTAAACAATCTTCCATGTTTTCTGCACCCCTGTGCTGTATTCATTCAGCGCACTTCTCAGTCATGGCAGCTTGTGTTTTCATAGAATTTTAATAACGCATTTAATTTTTGCACACATTTGGTGGGCTTGCTTTTCTGTGAAAACTTCTTCAACTATGACCCTCTGGAGAATCATTAGTCAAGAACAAATTTTACTTTAAACATTTGATTATGGGGAGAGAAGCAGATGTTCTTATGCAGTGTGAACAACGGAAATCCAAACCCCCAAACGCCATGAAGTCCCTTGTTTTTCAATGATCTGGAGACCCGGCGCCTAGCGAGCGAGAAGATAGATGATGGAAGACAGATAGAAGATAGATCCCTGTGCTAGTAGAGAGTTTCTTGTTTTTGTTTTTCTAGTTTAGCCTGTCATAACTTGAGATTATTCAACTGCAATTCATTGTTTTATATATGAGTCAAGAATTTCTTAACTTTGACAGTTTTTTAAACTTGTTTTTACTATTTTTAAAAATGTTATTATTAATGTGATCTCCCACATTGCTGGAACTGAAGATTATCCTGGTCAATTTCTCATATAATTACTGCTAAATCAATATTAATATACTCTTAAAGTTAATAAAAATTATTAGAACTTCATCTTATTCTACATACATTCATACCAATATAAGACTATACTTTAAAATACTTTGGGAATTGAAAATATTATAAAGTTAATCTGTATAATTAACTCATAAGAAAGTTTCCTTGTTATCTGAGAGATTAAGCTATGGTCTGTTTTTTTTATTATGAGAATTTACTGACTGTTTATTCTTTGTAGAAATGTATTCTCATTGAGCTTGCAGCACTAACTTTTTCAAAGTGCTATGGATTTTATTTTATGGAGGAATAAAATTTCTTGAATCAACTTCAGGTTATAATGATTTCTGTGTGCATTACTTCACTGAGTGAGCATGCTAGAGAGTTAATGGAGGGTGAGAGTGGCTGTGGGTTCAGTCTAAATACTAATAATTGTTCGCACAACAGATATAATGAGAAATTACTATGTGTCAGGAACTATGTATTGCACCAAAGATACAGATGTGAGAAACCCAAAGCCAGCTCCTGAACTTATAGAACATTTGAATTTTAAGGTTAAAAAAAAAAAAAGAAATATTAAAACCATTTATTTCCCCCAAAGCAAGTGGAGAAACTATTGTTTCTCAAATAATATGTGTAACTTCATCAGAAAGAATGTATTCTGCCTAAAGTTCTGATCTATGGGTCACAGAAAAACAGTGCCCAAGATTGTTAAGTTTCCTCTGTCAAATGCAATAAGAATGCTATTTGAAATAATGTGTCACTTCTGAAATGCAAAGAAAATCGGAATTTACAAGTCTGCCTTTCTGACCCTTTACAAGACTGAAGTAGGGTATTGACTTTGTATTGATACACTTCTTATATATATTTTTTGTGCTTTGAAAGGAA
The DNA here is from genome assembly GCF_021613505.1 of Equus quagga. Classification (NCBI taxonomy): domain Eukaryota; kingdom Metazoa; phylum Chordata; class Mammalia; order Perissodactyla; family Equidae; genus Equus; species Equus quagga. The sequence goes on from NC_060275.1 coordinate 101,956,130, forward strand.
GAGAGAAAAAAGAAAATGAAGGAAGGAAGGAAGGAGGGAAGGATGGACAGACGGAAGAGAGAGAGGGAAGAAGGTACCCATTATTTAATGGACTAGGCACTATAATTCAAAATAAAGTATTTCAGCCAGTTAGTTAAATACCGTAAATGAAGAAAGATTCTAGTTGTGGGGAAAAAGAGAATATTTAATATAGGAATAAACTCACAAAGAATCTGAGAAGAGACGATTGGATCTTGATTTCTCTCTCCTTATGTATTTACAAAGCATTGTTTTACAACTAGCAGTCCAGAGAGAAAAATCTAGTTAGTTACTACTGCATATTAATTTTCAAAACTATCATTCAAGCTGTAATAATATAGTCTAAGTAACGTAGATGATGTAGTTTTGAAGCATGAAGGGGTAGCTGCATGCACGTTACTCACTGTACTGTTGCATTGAAGCAACCACGGTCTGTCATATTTCTAGCCTACAGCAGAGGGCCTAGTGGTATTGACCAAAGAATTGAACATTGTGTTAGCAACGTGAGCAGAATGTAGAAACAGAATGGTAGTTGTCATTTGAATTATTTGTTCAAATGCAGTTCAATGTTGTCTTTTTTTCTCCTTTTTTTTAGAATTGCATTAAGGCTGCTCAGGTTTGCTTCTTTGCCAGTATTATTATATTAACATTATATAGATCAGAAAAGTAATGTAGAGAGAGGCTGTTGATTCTTCTTTAAATCATTTTAGCAATAAGAACATTAAGAACATCATTATTATAGTAAAAATAATAAACTATCTTGCTATGAAAGCAGACAGGATTATAGTTCATAAATAAAATATAATTATTGAAAAATTGATATGTGTAAGACACGGGGCTCACCACTGAAGTGAGGCAATTGTCAATAAAATACGGTGTTCTTCTCTCATTGAGTATAAATAATATAAAAGGAAAGATAATCATGTAAGACAGAAGAGAGCAAGTGTCATGGAAGAGAGAAAACTACAGCAAGGTGCTAGAGCAGTTCAAGTGAGAAGAGTCACATAAATGGTTTATTAGGTGGATGAATGGGGAGGATGAGGGTGAGGAGCTTTGTAGGCAGAGCATAAAGTTCTACCAGGCAAAGCATTAGGGGAAATAGGGAGAATATCCAGGGAATTACAGATGCTCAGTTTGACAGAAGAGTAATGTTCAAAAAGGTGGTAAGAAAGAGATTGGCTTCGTCAGTTACAGTGCATAAATTTCATCAAGCACCTAGAAATGCCTTGATGAATAGTTTTATTTAAAATCAGATAGACTTCAATATGACCCCGGCTAAAACCAGAAGAACACTCAAAATCCTATACACGCCAACCTTCTTGAAGTCATCAGGTGGCCATAGATTCAAATATTCACATATCTAATTAAGTTCAATAAATATTGAAAACCTTATTTATGTAAGAATCTCTGATGGAAGATACAGGAATCATTTTTATTGGATCTTATAAAATTTGACAACTGTTTAAATATTTTTGCTTTCCAATAGTAGTATAGTTTTATATAGTAAACTTCATGTACATTCAAGAAGTTTCCACTATGTTTTTCCCTAGAACACATGATGGATTTCTAGGAGAGAAAGTGAAAAATAGTCTTCTGTATATAGTATTGGCTAAGTTTTGACAAGAAAATTCCATGGAACTCTTAGTCCATTTAAACTTATTATAATTATCAATATATTCTTGAATATATAATTGTATTAAAAGCTTGACTTTTTATCCTAATAGATATGTGATGGTCTTCTTGATGTGTCCCCTTGTTATACAGTCTGTAGTTATTCAATCAAACAGTAGTTGAGGTTTTGCTGTGAAATATTTTGTAGATGTGATTAAAGTTCATAATTAGTTGTTTTTAAATAAGAGAGATTTGAGATTACCTAAATAATCTGGGTGGGCCTGATTAAATCAGTTGAAGAGGCTTAAATTTAAGCAGAAATGAAGATTCCCTGAAGAAGAAGAAATTCTTCCTGTAGATGGCAGCTTCAACCCTTGCTAAAGAGTTCCAGCCTTCCCTCTCTCACAACTTGCCCTTTGGATTTTGGACTTCCTAGACGTCCTCCAAAATCACAAAAGCCAAGTCGTGGCAATAAAACTCTTAATATTTATCTGGTAGTGCTTCTTTGGTTGAATCTGCTTGATATAAATTCTAACACTGGAAGAGTTCCTAGAGGAAGAGAAGTTTAAGGGTGAGTTTTCTTAATTGGTTCTTGGATTACTGAAATTGGCTTTCTAATATTATTAGATGTACATGTGCTCTTAACTTTATTTCCAGTGATAAAGGACTGGTTGTCCATGGTATAATGTGGCAAAAGAGATACACAAAATATTACCATTGAACACTTTTAATCAAATACCTGTAGAAGATACCTTAGAATACTTTAATCAAACTAAAGGAATTAGCCAAAATATGATTGCCTGGAGTAAGTGGAGAAAGAAGAGAATAAGCTCAGGACAGCAAATTCCCGGCTCAAGCTCCACAGAAATGACCTGAAAAATTCTATACTTTCCCTGGAGGAAATTCTTATCTCCTGCAGACTCTGGGGAAGCTTTCTGAAACCCAACCAAGAATCTCATCCTGTGAGTGGCTGAATTGTAATCCAAAGTGGATTCTCAACCTTGCAGCCTCTGTTCAAGTAAGGGCATTGATTGGAAGGAAGGAATGGGATCCTGAAAACTGGAAGGGCAGAGATATGAGCAGATCTTGATAAAGCTTGGAACATTAAGCCCCTAAATCCTGCTGAGTCCTCTTTCCAGCAGAAGCAGCCCTTCCACCCATGCCTGAAGAAGCTGTATTGGCCTCCCCTGAGATAGAGACCTTGCAAAGCACTGCTGATTCTCCTCATGACCCACTCTCATCGCTCCTGTTTGTTTCTATATCTATAACTAGACTCAAGTCCCAGCGGGCCCCAAAAGGAGAGGTACAAGGTGTGACCCATGAAGAAGTATGTTAAACACCAATAGAACGGTATGATTTTTCCAATTATACAGAAATGTGGGGAATATGTATGGGAATTGATCTTAAGAATATGAGATCATGTGAAACAAATATAAAGTTGGGTCAGGCTGAATTTATTGATATGAGCCCACTAAACAGAGATTTTGGAATCGATATGTTAGTGTTAACTGTTAGAAAGACATGTAAGAATTTATAATGTACCACAGACTAGGTGGCTTAAACAACAAAAATTTATTTTGTCATAGTTTTAGGGTCTAGAAGTCCTAGATCAAGGTGTGGGCAGATGCGAGTTAAAAAGAAATTTTCACATATTGAGGTATATGGGGTAGCTATTCTGGCCCAAACTAAAGCCTGACTTATGGCCTATCAAACATATACGGTACATGTGATTAACCATTAAAGTAAAGAATGCATTAGACATTATCTCAAAGTAAAAGAATGCACTCTTTGAAGATGAGGATGCACACTTCTTTTCCTGCATCACCAGGATTGGTACTCTTGAAGTTAAGTTCCCTTTCCTGAACATTGGGGTCATGTTGAGCTGCTAATCTGTAACTGACTACCTCTTTGAAACTTTGATGAATATGTATACTGGACACGTTTAATATAAATTCTTTGTTCTAAAGGTAGAAAACTATACTGAAAACTATGCTTTTTCAGAGCACTTTCTTCCTTTGTGAGGATTTCTCTCCCGGGTGATAATCTTCAGCTTGGCTCAAGTAAAATTCACGTTCTCTCTCTTACATATAGAGTGGTTATTGGTTATTTGTGTCTACAAGTGTCATTCTTAGGCCTTTCTCTTTGGCTTGTAGGTAGCTGTCTTCTCCCTTTGTCTTCAGCTGGTCCTTCTTCTGTGTGTGCATGTCTATGTCCTAATCTGCTCTTCTTTAAGGACATTAATCATATCATATTCAAGCTCAACCCAATGTCCTCATTTAGCCTTAATGATCTCTTTTCAGGGCTTATCTCCAAATACAGTCATATTCTGAGATTCAAGCAGTTAGAACTTCAACATGTGAATTGGAGGATTGGGGGGAACACAGTACCTTCCCTGTATCTTTCCTTTTCCAGGTATGGTTGCAGTGCTCTCATATGTAGATTCTGGCTTGGCCATGCATCTTGCTTTGCACAGTGATATAGTAGCAAACATGTTGGAGGCAGAGCTTGAGAATCACGTGAATGATTGACTTCTTCTGGTCTTATACTACTGCCATCTCATGAGCATCAGCCTAAGATAGTCTATTAGAGAAGCAGAGATAGATGGTGCCCAGCCCAGTCACCCCCAGTTGTCCCAGCAAACAGCCAGCTGACCACCAGACATGTAAGCAAGGTCAGACAAGATTAGAAGAATCACCCAGATGAAGCAGAGCCAAAATCACTGACCAGCAAACTCATGGCATAAATCAATGCTTACTTATTTTGCATGTGTGTGTATGTGCGTGTGCATCACTGAAGTTTTGTTGTGAGATCACTGAAGAAAGGCCATACCAAAAAAAAGATGCACTAGTAGACATACCAGGCACTGGGTTGGGACTCAGGAGAGTTAAAACACAGATGTAAGTTGGGACCGCACCATTGCCTATTGTCTTTCTCCCATCATCAGCAGTGATTTGGATCTTTTTATAGGTAAATTAGAGGCATTGGATTTTTATAAGGCCTACTACACTGTGCTGAATGAAGTTCATTATGTATCACTTGAGATGGTTTTTTCAAATTAATCTCCCCAAAGCATTCCTTATCCTGGCAATAATCATGCAAAGAAGTTTGATTTCCATATCATTTTGTCAATGGACTTACAAACACTTTTTCTCCCTATGTAGCCATAGCATAGGGATTAAAACAATGTTTGGCATACCGTATATCTTTCAAAATTACACTATCATTTTTATATTTCTTTCCAATAAAAATGAACATTTCTCATGGAGCATACATGTTCAGTGATTGGGTTGGTAACTAGAGACCACTGTTCAATTAATTTCAGATTCCACTTAGTTTGTGGACATAATCATATTACAGGTCTATATGAAAACAGACTTCCAGGTGAAGGGGAGCAAAATGTGCCACTCCAAAATACACCTCTTTGGAATAAGGATTATCTTGAGCTGGTTATTTTTAGAAACAGCCAATTCAAAAGAAGCTCTGAAAACTGAGCCAAAGTTACCCTTTTGTAAGAGATGCTTGCACTTGTAAAGGAAATCTCCATTTGTAAGAGTGTCTCCCTCTCTCTACCAGGAAGAGGAGGCTGACTAGATCTCTAGAAATTCTTATCATTGGAAAAGGCGTGGACTTAAACCTGCATAAGAATCACAGTCTTGATACTGTGCTTAGCCCTGTAACCTGCCTCAACTGGTTCCCTCCCGTGTCCCCACCCCCAACATCTTATTTTGTCTTTAGCTGGAGGTGCTATTTAAGGTCAGGCCAGGGTCATTTCAGGAGTTACCCGGTTTTCCTGTATATCTCCCATGTATACAGGAGGGATACAAATTATTAAACTTCTGTTTGTTTTTCTCATGTTAATCTGTCATTTTCTACAGGAGAGTCTCAGTCAAGAATCTCAAAGCGTAGAGAGAAAATTATTTTTCTTCTATGCAGGTATTATTATGAATCACCCATATGAACCCCGTGGAAAAACCAGAGTTGTATCATTTATTTGCCGTTTCCCAGCAAGCTGACACACAAGGATGTCAAATCCCATTTTTATCCATGGGGCGTAATATCTTACATATTTCAGCTAAAGCCACACTCTCCAAACAATTTGTTTCATCACTTAGGCCTATTGTAGGGTTTTTATAAAGGAACTGCCTCCTCCTAACCCAAACTGGGCCTCTAGGACTCCTGACCAATTTCTAAGAATCCATAGTGATATAAATCTTTAATATTTCTTCTGGGTCTGACTAAAGACCTCCTTCAGTGTTGTTGTCGATGACTGTGGTGTCCTTTCACATAGAGGCGAGTCCTGTCCGCTCATTTAAATTACTTTATAACCTTTACAAACTCTTGGAAAAGAGCTCCCTGTAGTGCCCCTATTTGGTCTTTTTCATCTAGAAACAGCACTTTGGGTTGACTTGGTATTCCAAATATAGCTCTCAAATTTGTGAACTGATTTTCAAGCCAATGTTGATTAAACCCCAACACACCCCCCATTATTGTTAGGTACAGTGTTTTTACAAAGTAAGAACACCAATAATGGGTGCTTCATGAAACTTTTAGCAGAGCACATTCTCTGATCAAGACAGCTCAGTCTGGGTGCTAGTGTCCCATATGAAACAAGAGAGGATACTTACCAATGATAGTTGGCCACTTTCTCATTCGTATGCTCACTCTCTTCAGGGCTACCCAGGTCCCATTATCTCTTTTCTTAAAGGCATTTCATCTACATTCAGATTTGATAGAGGTGAAAGAGTGAAGCCGTGACAAACTGAGCAGGTGGCAAAATCTACTTCTCATCATATCTAGTCACCTGCCTTAGCAATGTGTCATTTAAATCAGAGTGACACAATGTGCAGCTGCTCAGCTATCCAACAACCTTTGCCCTGTGTGATACAAAGGTCACACTTCTCTCTAGGAATCTGAAAAAGAATAGCAAATATAATTCTAATATCATGAGCTAAATGGTAGCTCCAACAAGGCAATGGCCAGTTAGGGAGTGCTTTGTTACACCTTAATTTCAAATTATCCAGGTGGAGTCACTTTAAGTAAGCAGTGGTCCAATTTTTCTTTTCTGAAAAAAGGAGTTTAGGCAGCTTCTTTTAGCATTAGCCATTTGTCAGTACTGATCCTGGAAAGAGTGGTTAAGGGTATTTTTCACTTTCTCTGAGAAAGTCTTGTGAGTCTTCTCATTTGCCACAATCTCCATCAGTTTCTATTTATTACCGCATTTAACCGGCCCTCGTAGAATAGCCTCATTTGGCAGAACTGCTTACCCATAGAGCAAGTGGTAATAACAACGCTGACATGGTTTCTCCTTTGCCTCCTCCCCTGGAAGATGTCAAAGGGTTTGACAGATAAACAATTGCACAACTGTCCTTTCACTTGCTAATGTAGTTACAACTAACCATATTCTAACTACATGGGAAGACATTATGATCCATCCCAAGGTTCTGTCCAGGAATGCACAAGCCAAATTCAGTGGTGTGGATTCATGCCTTTTGCAGCGATATCTTCTCTAACTGGCCCAGGTAGCTGCTATTCTTACACAATCAAGTCAGTCAAAACAAAATAAAATGTTTGAGAAATATTAAAGCTAGCATAATTACATCATTCCCATAACTTCTTTCTTCTTTTTTTTCAAAGATTTTATTTTTTTCCTTTTTCTCTCCAAAGCCCCCCGGTACATAGTTGTTTTATTCTTCGTTGTGGGTCCTTCTAGTTGTGGCATGTGGGATGCCGCCTCAGCGTGGCTTGATGAGTGGTGCCATGTCCGTGCCCAGGATTCGAACTGACAAAACCCTGGGCCGCCTGCAGCAGAGTACGTGAACTTAACCACTCAGCCATGGGGCCAGCGCCTATTTCTATACCTCAGTCCTTGAAAGCTTTTCAGTCATGTCTCACTCTTCTCTCCTCTCATATTCAATTGGAGACCACAGTTGCATTATCAATTTCCAGACTTTCTCCCCTTCTGAATTAAACACATTTTAATTGCTTAATGAAACTTTTCCTGAGACCACTGCATTAAGGGTGACAGGGAATGTACTATGCCTGTGTAACACTGTTTCTTTGTCCATTTCTATATGTTAATAGTAATAAAATTTGTAGCAGAATAGGAAGAAATATATCCAAATAGGCCAAATTGATAGACTATTCTCTGTTGTGAACTTTTAAGTGTTGGCAGTGTTCTTGTACAGGATTTCAACTTACTCTTGTATACTTCCCTAGAACTATTGATATGAGTTTAAATATACTCCACTTGCAAGCTATTCTCAGATTCATAGTATTCTCAAAACCTTATTAGTTGAATAAAAGTACTAGATATATTGATTATACTCTACTTATTTTTAAATTATTTATTGAGATATAATTGACATATAACATTATATTAGATTCAGGTGTACAATATATCGATTCAATATTTGTATGTATTGTGAAATGATCGCCACAATAAGTCTAGTTATACTCTACTCATTTTTAAACATCATTCACTACAATATGTTTTTCTGGGACAATAGGTGGACTGCCATTCTAAAGACTCACAATTGGCAAAATGACAATATTATGAATTGTCATCCCATAAGTTGAATCATCTATATACGCTATGTGATCCAAAAATATTATTTTATATCAAATTTTAAAATAATTTTTTAAATTAAAACAGTGGTAGGACTCTTTATGGCATGTTATACATGTTAACTGGTCTTCCCCATCACCTTTCCGGTGATTTATATTACTCTGCTGATTTTGAAAATGAGAGAGGCATCTTACTCCTGGTCACCAAATTGGAAATTTGTAGACCTGACATCTAAATGTAGGTAGTAGAGCTCGATTACCTCCTGGAATTGTAAAGTATTTCATTCCAGTTTTAATTATGTAGAACAAGTAAGCAGTAATGTTCAGCCATATGTGAGATAATTTTCTCAATACTTCATTTTCAACCTTCTCACATCACCCTCAGACATTTTAAAATACAAATATTTTGGTTAATATTCCTCAAGTGATTATTTATACCTCTTCACTGTGCTATTGACAAAATAATTGCAGTGTAACATGCTATTTAATAACAGGATTTTCGATACTCTCTTTTCAAGAAAAATATGACAAGAATAACCCAACCCACTTCTAATCTGAGATTTCATGTATTAAAGATAAAGTTGTCCTGATGACTACTTAAATTCCAGGATTAGATCATAGTAATAAACACGGTAACATTTTAATAATATGATTGAGTTATATTTTCCAATCTGAAATATTTGAGGGGGGCAGAAAAAAGAAACGGGGATAAACAGATAACCCTGGAATTGTCCATACTTCTTTCTTTGTTCTACTTTTAAAATGATTCAGAAACAATTGTGCAAGGATTCATGGTCTGTAGATATGCTTTATGACAGATGAATGAGCATAGATTTTGTAGTTGGCATGACTGCCACTTTAATAAGCTTTCTCAGTGACAAGCTTTTATAACCTTGGGTGAAGTAAAACATTGTGAGTCACTATCTTACGCAGCACACTAAAACCTGTAATAAGGCTGTATCATTAGGAAGGTGATACTAACTGAAGAAACACAGTAAGATCAATTTGTGGTGCCCTGAAAATGTGCCACTTAAGCCTTCCCGTAATTGATTGATGGCCCTCGCCTTCGGCTCTGTTGATCTCCACTTTGCTTATCACACTCCCCCTTGGCTATGCTTCTGGGGAAAAATATACATCTTTATTGAGAATCTTGGAATCAAAACACACAAACAACAGAACAGATTTACATGATAACAATAAATTTAGAAAAGTATTAAGAAGAAGCAGATTCTTAAAAGTCAACTTGTTCCCTACAAGTGTATACATTTCTTGGGTCCAAAAGTTTTAAAAATCGTGGGAGACTAGGCATTTGTTGTTACAAAATTCACTGATTTCTTTATTGAGGGTGAAATAATAAAGCCTCTCTCTTTGCTCTGTTAAGAGTTCTAAATAAACAAAAATTTTTTTGTTCCTTATATAAAGAGTGAGGGCGCTGAGGGGAAAGAAGCAGGATGATAAATATCTCTACGTATCTTTCCTCCCAAGGTCCAATATTCTGTATGTACTTCCGGTGAGACAAACTCAGAGAGCAGCCAGAGGAGAAAGGAACAGAGTAGATTCAGTTCACCTAAAAACAAACTTTGGAAGATTATGTCCTTACCTGGTCTTTCATACAGCACTACTAGCTGTAGACTGGCTAAAAGATAGAAATCTTGGAGACAGACAAAACTTGGTTCAAGTCCCAGCTCTCCCAACTATAAATTACGCGATTTGGGAAAGTTATTTAACTTCCGTAATATTTGATGTCCTTTACTGAAAGCGAGATGTGTCTACTTTATGGATGTTTTGTTCTTGTTGTGGTTGTTTTTGTTTGTTTGGTTTTATTTGAGGAAGATTTGCCCTGAGCTAACATCTGCTGTCAATCCTCCTCTTGTTTTGCTGACGAAGACTGGCCCCGAGCTAACATCTTCCTCTACTTTCCGTGTGGGATGCCTACCCCAGCATGGCTTGACAAGTGGTGCATAGGTCCTCACCCAGGATTCAAAGGGCGAACTCCAGGCCACCATCATGGAAGGTGCAAACTTAACCTCTGCACCAGCAAGCCAGCCCCTACTTCATGGATGCTTTGATGAAAATATTAGATGAAGCTCAAATATTAGTCTGGAATATATAAGGTTATAAGAAACATTTACATGACTATAATAAAGATTATACACACACACATACACAAACACACACGTATATATCCTCACATAAAACAAGAAGTTAGAAGGTACAATCTGTTAATTTGCTGACATTGGTTTAGCAATTTAACCTTAGGGCCTATTTAATTTCTCAGTGATGCTCTTGGCCTTTCCCTCATGGTCTCAGGATGGCTGACAATTCTAGCTGTCATAGCTACGTTCAATCCAAGAAAAGAATGATGTGGAAAAGGGGTAAATACAATAGATTCTGCTTTTATCTCACCAACTGAAACTGTTTTATAAGGACTATTCTGATAGTCCTTGGATAAAGGGGTGCTTGGATAAAGTAGTGTTCCAGTTGCTTCAAGGTCTACAGTAGAGGCAGAGGAGTTAGTAAAAGGTTGGAAATGGATGCCAGATAAGCCAAACTAGAGTGTCTATGTAAACATAAAATCCACTAACTCAATTTATGATACACAACTGGGCATCAATATTTGCCAATTAATGCTATTATCATTATCTTGCATGAATATTCCATGATTAATTTAACATTCTATTTTTCACATTTAGCCTTTTTAATTATAAAAATACTCCACAGATAAATATTTGTATATTGTACATGCTTATGCTTAATTCATTAGAACAAATTCCTACAAGTAAAAAGTAAAACAATTCAGGATATATATGTTTTTAACTTTATAGTGACTGCTGAATTTACATCTAGAAATATTTACCCTTTGGAAATATTATCAATAAACATTATTTCCCCTCATTAAAGAACATTTATTTCGTTGTTCTGTTTTTGTTTTATTCCAAGTTATTCCAATTTCTTCTTTTCTAATTCTGTGTGAGTCTGCCTACTGCACCCAATTGCCCTGAGCAAGTGCATGTATTTGATGTAAGATGAAAACATTTTAAACAGAGGCTTATAGCAATCGGAATGTATGTAATAACTCTTCACCTCTTCCTACTCCCTTTCCAAGGATAAGGAAAATAAACAGGTCTTATCTGTGTTATAAGTAGATGCAAAGACATCAACTTGATCGATTTAATGTTTAGCAACTAATGCCTCTATTACCCCGAATGAAACCCAGGGAAATTCGATTTTTAATTACATTCAAAGAAGTTCCAGTTTGAACCAAAATTCTCTATTAGAAAATCTAATTTCCTCCTGAGAATGATCTCATCTTTAGGTAAGAAAAGTTTGAGCTCATGTTCAGTATCTCAGCATTGGCTAAGGAACCTATTTTTACAAATCCAATTTTTTGGTCAAAGATTGGTGTCTGAGTTCTGGGAGATTATTTTCCTACCTATTTTTACTCTCCAGAATGTATAGAAAATTATATTACAGTGGGATATATTGGAAAGAATTTGGGGGACTTGGAAGCATCCCTATGTGGTACGGGAAAATTTACTTTTTTGCATTATATATTAGAGTAACAAAAATAAAATACATAGTATTAAGAAATATACTAAATATTGAATATGATAGGGTTTAAATAAATTATTAATAGTTTTAAAACAGCTTGCTTTCATTAACACACAGCTTTCATATCAGCTTTTATGCTGGACAAGTCTACAGGTAGTTTTTGACTGTCAGTTTTAATTATGGTTTCCTCACATTTTGGATATAGACACCACTACATCATTCTTACGTAAGTAAAAAATTTTAAGTCTGTCTTTTTGCCATCTTTTAAAAATTTACAACAGATGAAATTAATGGATTTAATATCTTCATTTTCTATGAACAACTGTAGTATTTCAATTTCTTTGAACTTTTAACTGAATTTGAATCTATTTAATCCATTCATTAAATCCATTTGAATGCATTAATATCAAGAAATTAAAAATACTTAGAAGCCCAAATTTTGCAGCACACCTGTCTTGGCAGGGTAGTAACCCTGGAAGTTTGTTTGGATGATATAAAAAGGGACATGAGCTACAAAAAGACAGGATGGATGCCTGAAACTGAACCAGCTAGGAGACCCCATTAATGGCCACATTTCTTGGACTGTGTGTCATTCTCTCTGGCTCCTAGACCATGAACCCATCTGTTAACTCCAGGGGTCATTTGTTTAAGATACTCTTGAAATAAATGTCCAGGGGCTGGAGGATTCTTTGGCTGCAGTCGGCATATAGTGACAAAGCCCTGAGTGCCAAATCGAGCTCAGAAGCTTTCTACTTTCTGGGCTCATGGGATACCTGGACTCCTGGTGTCAGACCATATCACGATAAAGTCACAGTCTAAGGACCTCTCCCCAACCAAGGTTGCTTGTACCTGAAAGAAACATATCCCAGGGACACCTGTTACCCCAGAACCTGCCCAGTTTTCCTGAGACATCTTGGATTTATAGTTGATGGAACATATGGTCATATCAGTAAAGTTGAAGTATAATTTCTCATTGAACAATTGTTGATTTCTGAAGAGACAAAATAGCATTTTTAAAATGTATACCTCTTGCCTGGAATGATTATGCTATGTTTAAATAGAAGCTTATTTAACATCCTCACAAAATACTATAAATTAGATATTTTCATTAGCTCTGTTTTATAAAGGGAGTAACTGAGGCACAGAAAACTTAAGATACTTAACCCAAGACAACAGGGCTAGGGAACAACCTTAGGCACTCTGGCGTCAAGGTCTATGCTCGTGGAGTCTAAACTCTGCAACCTCTTTATTTTAACCAAAAAGAAAAGGGGGAAATATGTTTAACGAGAGCTGAAAGAATCTGGACACTCCACAAGGCAGGTAGAGAAGAAAACATAGACCAGACAGTTCTGGTTCTTCTCACAGCCCGATCTCACCCCAAGGTTTAGGGGCAGTGTATGTAGCAGAGAAAAATAACAATTTGCCTCATTTTTCTTAGAAATATGTATCATCATTCTCCTATCTTGCCTTGTCTGTCTTTCTCAAACCTTCGTCATTGTAGCGTGCAACCAGTTTGCTCCTTTCCCAACGCCAAATGGTGGTACAATCAAGGAACTTTTTATCTAGTTATGTCCATAAGCCTTGACCAACATTTTAAGTTCTTAAACTGTGCATCATTCACAAAGAGTAATACTGAATAGATACCAAGTGAATCTTTGGCACGGAATCCTTTCTCTCTCATGTCATGTATAATAAAGATGTGTAGGCCTAAAGCTGGTTATATGTAGGCAATATGTTAATAACTTACCGTATGATCCATTTGGAGTTTCTTCTTCATTCTTCATTATTACTGGGAGTTTAGTGAGTTCGCTCAAAGACTTTTAGAATTGACAATTTAAGTAAGTGATTCATTAAATGAAACTTTCTTATAGCTCAAATGATCTGCTAAATGTGCAAACACACAGTGTTTCCTAGACTAGATATTAATCCTACTTAATCTATGAAAATTACATATTTAGCATTCTGTTCTGATTTACTGTCTCTTCCCTAACAAGGAGATTAAAGATTCTTCTTACACTTTCCACTGAATAATGTCATAGTTATAAATGAGGAGAACATCCCTGCCTTCTGGATTCTTATTTTGTTTGCAAGATAACATCACAAAGGTAAAAATATATTGATTATATAAGAAACTTCCTTCAAAAGTGTAAATAGATTACATGAGTGGATGTAATCATTTCTTAATTTTAAATCTCAAAATTGAAAAAAAAGACTCCCTTCTAACAAAATGTTTAAATAAAAGTGTCAGTACTAAAACAAAAATCTGAATTTAAATTTCAGACATAGTGTAAAGGTAATATAATTATGAGATATTACCAAATATCTCATTCAATTATCTAATAAATATGTATTACTTGAATATCAGTTTCTGAATACACTATAGAAAACATTTTAAAAATCAAAATATTATGGAAAAATAGGTATTCTAATCTTCATTAGTTAACATGAAACAGTAATCACTTGAACAGAAACCAAATTTATTACTCTAATGGGAAGTCAACAATCTAGAAAATATAGAGAAAGGAGATACATTATATGAGAGTTAAGTGAGATTTTTTTTTAATTTGGTAAGAACGCATAAAATGAGGTCTTCCCTCTTAACAAATTTTTAAGTGCACAATACAGTATTGTTAACTATAGGCACAATGTTACACAGCAGGTCTCTGGAAGTTATTCATCTTGCATAACTGAAACTTTATACCCATTGGACAGCAACTCTCCATTGCTCCCTCCCCACCAGCCCCTGGAAAGCACCATTCCACTCTGCTTCTATGAGTTTGACTATTTTAGATGCATCGTATAAGTGGAATCATGCAATATTTATACTTCTGTGACTAGTTTACTTTACTTAGCATAATGTCCTCTAGGTTCATCCGAGTTGTCACATATGACAGCATTTCCTTCTTTTTTTAAGGCTGAATAACATTCCATTGCATGTTTCAAAGGGGGCTTACAAAATTGTGATATTAATGGAATGTACAAGCACTGATATAGAAATATTTCCTATTTTGCTTTTATTCTTAGTATTTTGTTTTGTATGCAAGTAGATACATGTGACCTCTCTTCAAATAAATGGATTAGAAATTTAGTGTACTCACTAAGCAGAATTAGGAGCCTTCTTGTGGACATGGTCATATATTTAACGTGAGACCAGTCAGCACTGGTGTATGTGTGCATTTTCTCTAGCCACTTTTAGCTGAATGGGTGCTAGCAAAAGAGCTGGATTTAATCAGGGTTGAAGCTTTTCCAAGTACAGTCATGTGCCAAATGACAACGTTTTGGTCAACAATGGACCACAGATTCGAGGGTGGTCCTATGAGATTAGTACTATATAGCTTAAGTGTGTAGTAGGCTAAACCATCTATGATACTGACACTGATATGACTTTCTCTACATTAAACCCAGCATGTATGAGGTTAAAACCAAAACACTTATTCCATGTTTACTCCCTGGCTTCCAAATCCAGAATCCACTATCCTCCGTGGAGACAGACACCACCAAAGACAAGCACCTGGACTCACTATCTCCTCCCCACAAAGAGACACAGGCTAGTGGGAAAGCTGCTGACCAGTAAGGTCACGGGCTCCCTCCTCTCTGCAAGTAGTCTCAAGGACAAACACAGGCTGGTGGGAAAGCTCCCACCAGCAAGGCCATATGATCCCTCTCCCCTACCTAAAACCCCAAATAAAAACCCTTCCTTTTAGCTTTTTGGGGACTTTTGGATTTCGGGGTTAACTGCCCTCTCTCCTTGCTCAGTGCTGTGCAATAATAAAGTCCTACTTTCTTCCACTACACCCAGTGTCAGGGATTGGTTTGCTGCGCAACAGGTGAGCGAACTCACTTCAGGTTCGATATCACCTAGGTATGTGTAAGTAGACTCCATGATGTTTGCACTTGACGAAATCACCTAATGACGCATTTCTCACACCATATTCCCTTGTTAAGCAATCGTGACTGTTAGAGCAAAAAAGCAAGTAAGGGACTCACGAGTTGACAGAATACTAAAGGGAGAGAGCCCATGGTTTCCATATTTGATCTCTGAAAGAATAGAAGTACCTAAGGGACAAGTCTATAAAAGGAGTTAAAAGCCAGAGAAGAGGAAATTGTGCCTGCTCACAAATCAAATGTGAAGTCCTCCCTGGACAACCAACATGAAATTGAGTTTCCTTCCCGGAAATTTTTATTAGGCCCTCTGCTTTATTTTACTCTATAGCATTCATTACCATTCTAATATAGTAAATATTTGTTTTTCATAAACTCTATCTCTATACCCCTAGAAATAAAAGCGAGTTTTTTCCTACTCCCCTGAATGTTTTTTCCAAGAGTTTGTGGGGGACTGGAATTGGCCACCCCAAGATACGTCTGTTTGGCATGAGGATTATTTTGGGCTCGTTACTTTTGAAAAAACTGCAGACATGAGAGAAACTCTGAGAAGTAGAAGTTACCCTTTGTTAAGAGACATTTACATTTGTAAAGGAAATTTCCATCTGTAAAGGTGTCTCCCTCTCTGTACCAGGAAGAAGAGGGGTGACCTTATGTCTAGAAACTCTTACCAATGCAGAAGGCAAGGACTTAAATCTGCATAATAACCTTACTCTTGTTTACTGTGCTTTTCTGGTGATCTCCCATAACTGACTCCCCCCACCCCCAACATCCTCCTTTGTCTTTAGCTGAGGATGGTATTTAAGGTGAGAGCTTCTGCCATTTTGGTGAGTTACTCAGTTTTTCTGGGTCTCTCCCATATATACATGTTATAAAGCTTTGTTTAATTTTCTCCTGTTATTCTGTCTCACGTGAATTTAATTCATTGGCCAGAAGGACCCAGAGTGAGTGGAGGAAATGTCTTCCTCCCCTACAAATTCCAAGAATATAATATTGTGCTCTAATAACTATACCTGTCATAAAACTAGCTCATAGAAGTGATGGTTACATTGCTCTAAAACCTAAGGTCTTGCAACAAGCAGAGAAGCTGTGATTAGAACTGTTCAGTTTACTAAACTGAGACTAGAAGGAAAATTCATTTTCCTCTCTAACCCCTGCTAGCCAGGCATTTCTTTGGAGTTATGGCAAGATTTGAGGCTAAAAGAACAAAAGGGACAATTGAGACTGGCCTTAAAGACCCTGGAGATAGTGAAGTTCCTTTGGAAGTCAGGGAATGACCATTTCTGTCACTGAAGATATGTCTTAATTATATTTACAAATAGTGCATGCATCCTCTTTGTTCTCGTCAAATCTTCTTTCTTTCGAAGCTCCTTCCAGAAGAGAAAAATCCCTGAGTAAGGACAATAAAATAATAGATATGATTCTTTTTCTGAGCACTTATTCTTAGTTTTATTATCTTGCCTTTATTTTCATTTACTTGGAATAAAATTATTACTTCATAAAACAAGACAAGGATACTATTACTGCTCTTGTTTTACAGAGTTTGCAGATTGACATTCTATGTCATCAGACACTGAATTTCAGTGTTTGTAAAGTTAGGAACAAATATTTTTAGACTGAGGGGTGGACTGAAGGAAGAAATACTAAGCAATATAAACAATTATTTCATATCACTTAGACTTCATTTATTCTAATGGATTATGGAGATTAGTTTTAGATGTTTAAAAGGGTACAAATACAACTTAGTAATAGCATTCACATTACATTATCCAAATAGTTAGAGGAATCTCTTGACATTCAGGGTTCCATTTTCTTAAAGCTAAGATAGGAACATCATTAGTCACAAAACTAATTTGTTTGGCACTGTCCTATTTGTACATATTAAAAGCTCAATCACAGACACCTGAATATTATGCGATTGTTTCAAAGCTGATCTAGATTAAAATTCCTTCAATTCCTGAAGTACATAAAGTTTCCTGAAGAATTATTTCATGTTTCTTGATTTTCAATATTGTAGTATTGTGATTTATAATAAGAAATATATATTTGACCTTCATCCTGTTTCTGGCAGGGAACTCCTAAAACTCGGAATTTCCTAAGGGATAAGAGCAACAAAGGTGTCTTTTATTATGTTAAAGAGGTGAATTTCGGACTGCACCTCAGGATGGTGCTGGTTGCCAGGAAAAGCAACTGAGTGATTAGAGGATTGGACCTTTCAGTCCAGTCTACCTGACCTCCGGGAAGGGGAGAGGTGCTGGAGGTTGGACCAATCGCTAATGGCCAGTGATTTAATCAATCATGCCTGTGTAATGAAGTCTCCTTACAACTCCAAAAGGAGGGGGTTTGGAGAGCTTACGGTAGGTTGGTGAACACGTGGAGATTTCAGGAGTGTGGTATGGTTAGAGAGGGCATGGAAGCACCTGGCCCTTTCCCTGTACCTTTCCCTATGCATCTCTTCCATCGCTGTTCCTGAGTTATATCCTCTTATAATAAACTGGTGATCTAGTGACAAATAAAAATGGCAGGCAATAGGATATATTGGAGAATATGAGGAAGCCATTTGGTATAAACCTAATTCGGCCTGACCTTGTCTTTCCAAAAGGGCCTGATCTTGGCTGTTGAGCATGCACTGTATATCTGCTTTAGATATTCCCTATGGCCAAAACAAAGGCCCTTGAGATAAAGGTGCAACTTCCCTCCCCGTCCAAACGTTGGCATCTCCTTAAGGATTAAGCATCTTTCCTTAGGCTAGAAACTGATTGCTGTGCTCACCTGTGACCACCCAGCTCGAGACAATAAACTTGCCTCCTGCTACACCCTCTGAGATAGCAGACCCACTACCTGCTGTGTCCATCAAGCGCTGTGCTGACAGGGCAATCTTGTGACTATTGTGGGAGGGACATTTCCATCATATGTGAAACGTCCTGCTTGGGGGTATATAACCACTCTGTACATCTCACTTCTTTGGTGCCCTTTCTCCCTTTGGGAAGAAAGGCCCCAGGCCATGGTCCTCAGATTTCAGCTCAGAATAAACTCACCCAAATTTTCATTTATAGATTGGTTATGGATTATTTTCGTGGACACTAGTAAGTAAAATGTTTCTCTGAGTTCTATGAGTGGATCTAGCAATGAATCGAACCAGAGGAGGGGGACAAGGAACCTCTGATTGATAGCCAGTGGGTCAGAATTATAGTCAACAACCTACACTTGCAGCTGGAGTCTGAAGTCTGAGGAAGGGGTCATTGGAACCTCCAATCGTGAAGGTCAGAAGCACAGGTGATAACCAGTGCTTGCTTGCAATTGGCTTCTGAAGGTGGGAGTGGGGCAGTCTCGTAAGACTGAGTCCTCAACCTATGCAATCTGATGCTATCTCTTGGTAGGTAGTGTCAGAATTGAGTTGAATTTTAGGACACCCACCTGGTGTCCACAGCATTACTTGGATGTGTGTGGGGAAACTCCCCACCCCCCCAACACACACATTGGAAATTGGATCTCAGAACATAAATAACTATATATTCAATAATGTAGATATACGAGCATGTAAGTTACCTAGAATTTTTGCATCATATTGTAGATGTTCTGGCAGAGGAGTTGGATGAAATATTCAGAACCATGCTCAAATTATCTTAAGCACAAGCAAATGTTATCTTCAAATCTTTCCCACAAGTGTTTTATGTACATATGCAAATAGTGTAGAAAACTATTTTAATATGTGAATTATTTACTAGAATAGCAATCATTTGGGTATTTAAACAGTACACATTAGCAGCTCCTATGGATTTATTGTGATTTACAGTGGGAATCTGCAGACAGCATATGAAAGATGTTTTTAAGTATTTTTTCTCCACATTTAAATTTAAGAACTTCAATAATATTTGCATAATTTTGTACTGTTTCTTCATGTATTTGGTTGTTAAAGAGACCCATGCTGTTATCATCAACTAGTTTGGGTGATATGCTTTAGACAGAGAATAACATAAATGCCCGTCTTAGTCTTCTTAGACTGCCATAACAAAATACCACAGCTTGGGTGGCTTAAACAACAGAAATATATTTTCTCATAGTTCTGGAAGCTGGAAGTGGGAGATGAGCGTCCCAGCATGATTAGTTTCTGGTAAGAGTGTTCTTCTTAGCTTGCAGATCGCTGCCTTCTGGCGGGGTCCTCACAGGGCCTTTCTGTGGTGCATGTGGGTGGAGAGAGTGTGAACTCTCAGATATCACTTCTTATAAGGACACTAATCTTATCAGATCAGGGTCATACTCTTACAGCCTCATTAAACCTTAATTACCTCGTTAGAGATCCCACCTACAAATACAGCCACACTGCAGGGTAGGACTTCAAATTAAGAATTTGAGGGGGGGGGGGCTGGCCCCGTGGCCGAGTGGTTAAGTTCGCGCGCTCCGCTGCAGGCGGCCCAGTGTTTCGTTGGTTCGAATCCTGGGCGCGGACATGGCACTGCTCATCAGACCACGCTGAGGCAGCGTCCCACATGCCACAACTAGAAGAACCCACAACGAAGAATACACAACTATGTACCAGGGGGCTTTGGGGAGAAAAAGGAAAAAATAAAATCTTTAAAAAAAAAAAAAAAAATTTGAGTGGGGGACGCAAACATTCCATTTGTAGCAATGCCACAGCATATCATTTTGATTATGATACTATGTACACAGGAGTCATATTGGAAAAACTCAGGTCGTCTGTGGAACATGCACAGAGTGGGTATTATATGGAGAGTTTCTTTGACAATTTCAGGGAAATTTTAAGCTACAATGATGAGTTGCCATTGAAAATATATATTACATCTAGCATGATTGACTGCATTTTCCATTTGGATAATTGCCACAGCCACCTAAGATATATTTACTATGTTTAAATAATATTTGTATATAATCATATTCTAGCATTTTAAATAATCAAAATCATATTTATTTTTGTACAATTATAATTAACTCCAAAATTCAAACATTTTCTGTTTACATAAAAATTCAAAATGATATTCAGAACTTTCTGATTTATAAAGATAAACATTTCTACTACAATAATTTATATTTCCTTATCTTTATTTTTTTAATTTTTAATTTTTTTTGTGAGGAAGATTGGCCCTGAGCTAACATCTCTTGACAGTCTTCCTCTTTTTGCTTGAGGAAGATTGTCCCTGAGCTAACATCTGTGCCAATCTTCCTCCACTTTATATGTGGTATGCCGCCACAGCATGGCTTGATGAGCAGTGTGTGGGTGCACATCTGGGATCTGAACCCACGAACCCTGGGCTGCTGAAGCAGAGCACGCAAACTTAATCACTATGCCACCAGGTTAGCCCCTGTGCTGTCCCTTATAGTAGCCACAAGTCCTCTGCAGCTTCTAAGCACTTGAAACATGGCTAGTGACTGAGGAAATATATTGTTAATTTTCTTTCATTTTAGTTCATTTAAATTTAAATTTGTAATAGACATTTAGTTCATTTAAATTTAAATTTAAATGTGGGTAGTAGCTACTGTTTTGTGCAGTGCGGGTCCAGAAAAATGGTCTCCATGCATATCATGTGTGAATGCTTCCATGTATCTTGTTCATATATAACATTATAATGAAGATCCAATAGTGTCCTTTAAATAGCAGTAACTTAGACTCTAAAAGCTTTGTTTCCCCATCATAGTTCCTGAATTAATTCAGATACATGTGTCTTTTCAAAATCAGTTCTTAACTACAGAATGATCAATTGAATGCAATTACTGTATTCACTAATGCATTTTTATCTCTAAAAATCTATAATTATATGATATATCAGTGAATACTTATGTAATAATGAATAAGAGTTTATAGTTCTGGAATCCACAGATGAGTGTAATGATCTGGACATTGTGCCCATAACATTGGGCTAAGATTGCTCATTTCATAAATAGAGAAAATAATGAGTAACTTATAGATAGCAGATGTTGATCTAACAGTTCTTGGAACACAGTAAAAAATCAGTAATTCTCTTATTTTTTGATATATGACACAGACAGCTAATTTTTCCACAAAAGTCCTCTTCTTTATTGTAACAGAATTGTTTAGTTCTTGCAAGCACATCTCTCAGCTTGATTTGTAAACAGGTATGGCTTTAAGACTAAATATGGCCAGTGGCCTGTGCGTGTGAAAATGATATGCATAGATTATATAGGTCATCTCCTTAAAAAGAAGATTGCCCTTCACATCCTCTATCCTACGGGCTGTAAGGCAGAAATAGTGAGCCAGTTGGCAATGCAGACTAGGGTAACACCTTAGGGAGTGCTTTACAAGACAGACGTATCCCAGGAATTCAGATGTCCTTGGGGAGCAGAGCTCTCTATCCATTCTGGACCATCAAATATCCTCTACATTATTACATAAGAAGGAAGAAATGTCCATCTTGCATTGGAACTCTTTGTTACAGAGGCATAACTTACACTCCATGAGCACATGAAATTGATACTGGGAAGCATGACGCTCTCATAAAAAACATCTAAAATATGTGGCATTGGCTTAGCAGTTGGCATTGAGGCAGAATATATAACACGGGATAAAAAGTTTGTCTGTGTCTTGGCAATGTTGGTGGTAAAATTGTCACCCATGCTAACTTAGAAGACAGAGCATGTGTTTGTTGTTCTATAAAAGTAATTAGAAAAACTAAAATTATTGGTGCTCCTTGATGCTTCTGGCAGATACTAGGAAGTGATTGATTCAGGCGAAAAGCAGTTAATTTGCAAGCAGAGATGGAAGGGAATTCAGCTCTGCTCTAGGAATATTTCTATGCATATGGCCTACAATTTAAATTGATTGAAATTTTGGTAATGTTGGGCTTTGGAGTTGGAAAAGCCAAAGGCTTCTGCAGCCCAAGCAGCAGGCGATAGAATTGTCATTCAGTGTCTTTTTCAAGAGCCTCCAGTTAAGCGCCAGACAGTGGGAGCCAGTTCAGCTGCACAGAAGAGATTAATGGCACTGCTCTTCCCAACTCACTCCAAGCCTGCTGTTTCAGCTGGCCTCTCAAGAAGTGTGACCAGATGTGATCTGCGACTGTCAAAATCACAGAAAGCAAATAAAACAAAAGCTTCTGAGAGATCTATGTCCCCGAAGATACATAAACCTACATACACCAGGCTTAAAAGGTTGTTCAGTCTATAGACATCAATGCTCACTTTAGATGGAGCCAAAGAGGATAATAGACTAGAAAGATTTGCCTATAGGGGAAAACCAGGATCCATGGAGGATAATAGAAAAGAGAATTCCTAAAGGCTACAACTAGAAACGCCAGATGGGTAATCATAGAAATTTCTCCATGCAGAGCAGGAAGTTTTTACAATTTCTGCCAACAGAGGTTGATACCAGCTATGAAAAGCTGTAGTATGCTTTCCACTCCCCCCACCCTGAAGCCCTTTAGCAGTTATCTTGTTCCTCCTTCACCAATTTATATTGGGTGGAACAGATAATTTGCCTTTTAATGTGTTAATCACCAGGAAATGAAGAACCATATCTTGACCGGCTGCAAAGTACAATGCCTCCCCCAAGAACCTGGATGGCGAGCCACATTCAGCAACTGGTAAGTTCTTTGGAAAGTTATTGACAATGATATCTACATAAACTTGACTATACTGCAGGAAACACTTTTAATTCATTTTTATTTTTTTTTCTTTTACCTGCTGCTTTCCTTTTAGTAATAGAATTCCCAAGTTTCACATATGCACATGGTCACAGCACTGGTCCAATCTCAGCCTCCTTTGCATCTATTGGCAATGGCTATATAGCAATATGCTGGTCACTGGGATGCAGAAATGAGATATGCAACTTTTGTGGGTCATATTCTATAAGAGGAAGCTGTTTGCCCTCTATTTCCTCTTTCCTTCCTCTTTCAAGCTGCAAAAGTGACATATTATAAATGATGTAGTTTTGACTATATAAGTAAATAAAATGCCCTGATCGAACTACAAGATTGAAGAAATCTGAATTCCAGGATGACCACTTAGAACACAGCCAGCCGTTGCCTCTGGTCTGCCCATTTATCTACTGGATTCCTTCCTTTAGACCTTTTTAAATATGTATCATCTATCTTCTACAAATGATTGTTACTTTGGAAAATTCTGAGTCTAACATGATTTTCTAGTTTTATTCGCAACATATCATTTCAACTACAAACACAACAAATTCTTTCCTTGTCTTACCTTACCTTTTAAATGCAAGAAATTTACAAAGGTACACTAGGAGTTAACTGTTCTGTATCAGCAATTCCTGCAATGTGGTGTGCTATTTCAATCTATAGTTTAAGGATTTTTTTTCCTTGAATTTCTAAATTTATTATTGTTCAAAAGGTAAGTACTAGCCAATATGCCAATATTCTTCGAATGTGGTTTATTTTCATGGTACATTGGGTTTCTGTTGCTGCCATAAAAATTAACATGAACTTAGTGAATTAAACAACACAAATATAGTATCTGATAGATAATAAATTGGGTCAGAAGTCTGACAGGGGTCATACTGTGCTAAGATCGAGGTGTTGGCAAGGCTGTACTGCTTTCCGGAATCTCCAGAGAACAATCTGTTCCCTTGCCTTTTACAGCTTTTAGAAGATACTTCTATCTTAACTGGCTCACGACCTCTTCCTCCATGTTCAAAGCCAGCAATTTGCATGCGTTCCATGCTTCATCTGGTCTCACTTTTCTCTCTCTGGACACAGCCTGGAAAGACCCTCCGAATTTTAGGATTCATATGATTAGATTGGGCCCAATTGGATAACTGAAGAAATCTCTCTTTATAAAGGTTCATAATCACATCTGCAGAAGTCCCTTTTGCCATGTAACATAACATACTCATGGGTTCTGAGGACTAGAACAAGTGCAACTTTGGACGTCTGCTACTCTGTCTGCCACACAGAGTTTATTTCTTTTTGTTTGTTTCAAACATTTAAAGAGGAAATAAAACCAATTCCATGCAAACTCTTTTTGAAAATAGGAGAGAAATGAACACTTTCTAATTAATTTATTGGGCCAGAATTACGTGAATACCAAAATCAGACAAACATTACAGAAGCAGATTATGATAATCCATTATCCCTCAAAACAGATGCAAAAGTCTTTGGAATAATATTTATATTCCTCTGAATTGTTTAATAGTGTCTCCTAAATGAGGGCCTGAATCAGGTTTGGGTATTTATGGCTTGTATGGCCTTATTTTTAATTTTTTTGGTGTTTATTGCTTTTCTCTGTTTATCTTTTCTCTGCACAAAAATATTTGGTTCCTGTGACCAAAAGCATGCAAAAATCTTTACTTTCTATGGTATTGTATAAAGATCAATGGGAGTTTAAAATGATCTATGTGTTTCTTTGTCATAGCTCTAGAGTCAGGATTCTTTTTTTTTTATTCTATTTTAGGCTTCTTTTCTAAATATCATTTTCTAAATATCGCAACTTTCATAATTGGTTTGTTCCTCCTAAACCCTCAATGATCTGAAGACACACTAAATTTGAACCCTAAAAACTATCTTTATTCCTTAGCCAAAGGGAATGTTTTATTCCCTCTCTCAGGTCTTCACATATACATTGACTTGACTTCTCTTGGTGAATTTGTTCAGTCTTTTATGCTGTCAGATCCATCGTTTTTTTCTACCCATACTCAGATTTTGCATTTTTAAATTCAATAAGTTAGTCTGACTGAGATAGACGCTTTTTGGAGAGTGGGGAAGAGGGGAGGAAAAAAATGATTTCTTTCACTTTAAAGATGGTTTACGCTATAACATACATTCAAATAAAATGTAGTTTAAATTTAAGTAATGATTCCTGGGTTAGCCTACTTGCTGGCTAGATAAAAATGTTTAAACATCTATAATAGGTCTGACAATGATTGTATGCATAGTTCTAAAAGAAAGAGCCATTAACCAAAGATGGTAGGGATTATGGTTGTGTTTTATAACTAGTGTGAGTATTACCAACTATTAGTAAAACCTCCAACAGGTATACTAATAAAGAAATTAAGAAAATCTCAGAGAATAGCTTTGGTTTTCTAATACATATTCTTCTCTTCAAAAGAAATTATACACCTCCTTGAGAGTAGCCATAAGACAAAAATTCCAACTAAATTGAAAATTTAGAAGACGGAGAGAGTTTTAAATATCTGGATGATAATCAATTGCTGAGCAATAAACAGTAAGAGTAAATCACAAATCACAGCAGACTAATATAATTATATTGCCTCTTTTATAAAATTCTAAACTTAGATTTTGATTTTAGTACATCAGTAACTATACTGTCATATTTTCCCTTGTATACTTTAGTTTGAATATGTATGATCCCTTTTATAAGGAATAAACACTATGTAGCTGTTAAAAATAACAGTATTACTATTAACGAACTATGGTTATACATGTTAGAATACAACTGGACTATTTAATAATGAGGGCAGTAGTGAGCGTTATGTGATGAGTTAAGATTTTTCCATGATACTAGAAATCAATTCTGATTAATGGAACTTAATGAAATTTGGGTAAAAGTACTAATTTATTGGTAGGTACCCTTTTCAAGTTAAAAATTCTGATGAAAATAACTAGTCTTTGGTCATATGCTCACTCACATTATTTGGAGTGTGGAATCTATTGGTAGGAAAAGGTGAAGCTGGAGACAAAATTGTCAGACCAAAATTATAATCACCGAATTATGTTATGAAATACAAAGGATGTTAAAATCTGAGAAGTAAAATAAGAAAAATCTTGGAGAGAAGCAGAAATACACGTAAAACTTAGTAGAAAACTAACTTGATCTTTAAGAACAAAAACTGATGAAGGTGGAGCCATTCATAACCGTGTGACAATTCTGACCATGACCCGCTTTAAGAACTCTTTGTCTGGTTCCTATGACACTATATTTACCTGGTTTTCCTCCTACTTTTTTGCAAAGTTCATCTGAGTAGTTTAATGTTTCGTTTTCCTCAACTTGAATCTAGAGAAAGGAGGTCTTAGCCTCAACTGTGGGCTTCTTTTCTCAAGCTATAATCTTTAAAAATAGCTTCAGTTACTTAGTTTGATGTTGCTAAGTTCATATGACTAATGCAGATTTTTTCATAAGAACTTTATTTCCATATAGCTATCCAATATAATATGTACTTGGGGAGTTGAAAATCATCACCTATATAAAGGTTTTGTTGGATAGTCAGACTTTTATGCCCAAGAGATGGAATATTTCTATCACTCAGGTCTGGATCTTGTTCCCAAAATGATGGATTTCCTTCTCAGAAGAAGGATGACAAGGAAATTTTATTTTCATAGGGAAACAACATATATGTACCATCACAATACCAAGTGTTGACAAGAATGTGTAACAAGTGAAACTCAGACATTCTTGGTGAAAATATAAATTGGGACAATTACATTGGAAATTGATTCCATTTATACAAAAACAAAAAGCCCCTATGAGTACACATCCATTTGACTCTTTTATATAATTTTCTTGTTTCTACTGGTGTTTTTCAACTGTACAAACATATCTACTTTTCTACTGTATCTATTAACACTATTTCCTGATTTTTTTGTGTTGTATAATTTAATGCCACACTTGTGTGTAAAAGAACAGTAGAGGCTAAGGCAAACAACATTTACACCCAGAAGTAGGCATGCCCCTTCTCCTGTCACCTTGTGCATGGGGGGGATGGACTCAATTTGGTCTGCAGTCGTGCTGGATTTGGGCTTTGTTTTTTCATCTACCATAGTGTACTAAAGACTTCAAATTCCTCTGGTCGCTGATTTCAGTGTCATTTTTTCAGTGCAAGGTGTAGAGTGCTAGAGGATGTCTCCTTATCTTCAGATTTCAGACAACACGTCTTACATACCTTTCCAACAGAGGATGTCTCACCTCGCATTCTTTCTCCAACATGGTAGACTGTCTGAGTCTCAGGTTGGGACATTCATAGCATTCTTGTCCTTCCCTAACAGGGAACACCTTCCTCTTCCTACTCGGTGCCCTGTTCAGAGCATTGGCAGGCTTCCAGCCCTGCCCCAAGTGACTGTGGGCCTCTACTCTATATCAGAGAAGGTTTCTGGTCAAGTAGCAGATGGCTTCTTTATTCTGTTAGTAGAGGGTGCAAGGTAGTTGGTTCTCCTGTCTCTCCTCCAGCGCAGTCCAACCTATGCCTAGCATCAGTGAAGACTCCATACTCATATCTAGTGTTGCTTTAGTAGAAATCTACATTAAATGTATCCAATGCTCATCAACTGTCCTTTTGCTGATATTCCTCCCATCAATATTTGTTTCAATGACAGTCATCATCCATATTGATGGTTATCAAACTTTAGCATGCTTTAGAATCATCTGGAGTTCGAGTTGTTGTGGCACAGAGATTGCTAAGTGCTTCCTCTAAAGTTTTTGATTCAGTGGGCCTGGGAGGTGTGAGAATTTCCTAGGTGTTATGGATGGTGCTGGTCTGGGGACAACACACTGAGAATAGCTGCTCTAGATCGAAAACAACAAACCATATATCCAAATCCTATGAGGCTCCTGTTATAGTAAATAAAGCTTTATTGAAACAGTGTCATGATTGTGCATTGATCAATCTTCTATGACTGCTTTCCTGTTTTAAAAGCAGAATTGAGTAGTTGAGTAGTGGATACAGAGGTCAACGTTTGCTTTGGATGGTAACTCAGAACCTCAGAAAAAGATTTTCCCTGAGATATCAAATGAATAAATTATTTTTCTATTACCTGAATATTTGAAGAAAAGAATTTCAGATGCAAAATTTTTGACTTCTGCTCTATATTTGATACAGACCCTGACATCAGTTCCCCTACATTAAACACAGCATATGTGGAATTAAAATCAA
Source organism: Equus quagga (assembly GCF_021613505.1). NCBI lineage: Eukaryota > Metazoa > Chordata > Mammalia > Perissodactyla > Equidae > Equus > Equus quagga. The sequence goes on from NC_060275.1 coordinate 101,984,571, forward strand.
AACACTCTTTCCTTGCTTACTCCCTGGCTTCCTGGATCCAGAATCTGCTATCCTCCATGGAGACAGACACTGCCAAGGACAAACACCTGGATTCGCTATCTCCTCCCTGCAAGGAGATATTGGCTGGTGGGAAAGCTGCTGACTGGCAAGGTCACGGGCTCCCTCCTCTCTGCAAGTAGTCTCAAGTACAAACACAGGCTGGTGGGAAATCTCCAACCAGCCAGCCCATATGATCCCCCTCCCCTGCCTAAAACCCCAAATGAAAACCCTTCCTTTTAGCTTTTCAGGGAGTTTGGGATTTCAGCATTAGCTGCCCTTTCTCCTTGCTCGGTACTGTGTAATAATAAAATTCCTACCTTCTTCCACTACACCCAGTGTCAGAGATGGGCTTGCTGCACAATGAGTGAGTGAACTCACTTCAGGTTCAATGTCATATTCTTGAGTCTCTTAATACCATTACTCTACCATTGCCTTACATTATTTTATTGTGAATTGTGGTGCTAAACTGATTTTCTATCTTTAACAAGTAACTTGGTATTTTGACCTGAAAATCTCAGAGGACTTTTTTTTAACCTTAAAATCTTATAAATTTACTAGAATATACTTCAGAGTTAAGTATTTAGGATGAGCATTCCCTGAAATCATCTATAGGTTCAAAGAAAATCCAATCAAAATTGCACAAGAAAATTTATGGAAGTAAACTGGCTGATTCTAATATTTACATAGAAATGGATGTAACCTAGAATAACAAAAGTTTTTTAAATGAAAAGAAAGTTGTGATACCTACAATCCATCATTTTAAGAATTATCTCAAAGTTAAGGTAATCAAGAGAGTGTGGTGTTGTCAAATGGATATCCTTAAAGACTAAGAATACAAAATAAAATACAGAAATGGATCATCACTTACATGGTCAATTGATTTTTTTGCAATGACAGTGAAACAAGTTTATGGAGAAAGAATATTCTTGTCAACAAACAGTAATAGGACAACCGAATATGCGTCTTTAAAAAAGAACATCAACTGTTTCCTCACACTATGTACTAAAATTTATTTTAATCGGACCAAAGATTTCAAAACAAAAACTAAAACTGAAAAATTGCTAGAAGAAAATCGTTGTGGCTTTGGAGTGGGCAAAGTTTTTATAGATAAGACAGCAACAGCTAAGGGATAAAGTCATTACATACTATACGATTCAATGTACATGAAAGTCTAGAAAAGAAAATTATAGTGACAGAAAGCAAATAAATGTTTGCTAGGGTCCAGGGGTAGAAAGTAAGAATGCTGAGCGGCATGAGGAGACATTTTAAGGTAATGGAACTCTTTTATATCTTGTTTGCAGAAAAAGTAACATGGCTGTACAAAAATGAACAAAGCTTATCAAACAGTACATCTAAAATGAGTGAATTCTATTGTATGAATATTATTGCTCAATAAAACTAGTTGAGAGGAGTCATGTATTTTAAAAAAACAGAAGTGGAACTTCATTTTAGTAGATGATCTGATAATATCTGTATACCATTAAACACATACATACTCTATGATATAGAAATTTCACTTTTAAATATATACCAAAGAGAAATGAATATATATAACTGCAAGTAAACTTGCATAAGGCGTTTTCAGTAATTTTAGTCACAAAAGACAAAAATTGTAAACAAAAAAGAACATGCAACATGAGGTAAATGGATAAACATATTATGGAATATTCATGCTATGGAATAACACTCAGCTACATAAAAGGTAAAGATACATGTAAAATCATGGACATCTCTCAAAAATATGTTTCTCTGCAAAAGAATTGAGGCACTAAATAGTATACAGTATCTTTCTAACTACATGAATTTCTAAATCTGTAAAACAGAGAACTAGCCTATGAAGACAGAAATCAGAATTACATCTTCCCTTAAGGAGATGGACTGGGAAAGCACCAAGAGCATTTCTGGAGTGAGAAATACTCCACAGGTTGATAGTGTTGTGTGATACATACTCACTGTCAAAACCCGTAGTACTCCACGATTAAAATTTGTGCTTTTCACTATGCGCAAATTGTATCTCAATAAAACATCTGTAAGTTATCTACAAGTAAAAATATAAATTATATTTGGTAACAGAAATATTAATTTGTCTTTCAAATATTTTGATTAGGATTTTTGTTTCTTTTTGAGCATTTTCTTTGAGAACATTTGTTATTACAAAAACTTCATAATTCATATAGTATACCAATTGGAACATACCAAAAATTATGTCCAGATGGGATATATAGAATATCTCTTTACATCATTATTAATAAAATATATGAAATTCTTTCTAAATATTTCATTCAAAATATGTTACTAAAAATAATATATCTGCTTGCAGAAGAAATAATATTCAAATTTATATTCTTTTTCCTCTTCCTGTGTTCTACTGTTTTGCCTGCCTTCTTATTTCTCATTTTTGTCATATGAACTGATCACCATATGTGAATTTTAACACCTTAATTTAGATTTTCACATCAGTATTTTGTATTCAGTAGCCAATTCTTATACTTCTAAGAGCGTTTTTTTATGATAAGGTGAAAGATGCATTATTGACTGATTACTCAAAAGATTAAAAAAACATTAACTTTCTTTCTGAATACAAGCATATATATGTATGTGTGTGTAATTTATTTCATCAACTTATCTTTATAATGGGTAATAACTTCAAAAAAGATATAGAGAAGATTAAAGCAGATGTCTATATTTCCAAACCTCAACAATTCAACAATCCATTTAATGGGTTCTAAACAATGGAAAGTCTGGGAAAAACTCCTTTATGGATCCCCGGCTCTAGCAAGTTGGGATGGAAGATTAATAACCTACAAAGACTTTTGTGGCTTCTTCCTATACAAAGACTATAGGCAGATATCTATGGACACTATCCTCTACGCTTTATGTTCTAGACCAGATGATTGATTTTAAAGAGTAGAAAAGAACAAAGAAATTGAAACCATTCACTCCATAATCTTTTTATTTGATTAATTCAAAGCTATGTTGCTCAAAAGAAATTGCATTACTGAAAAGTTTGTATCAAGATCTTTGCATTAAAATATTTTGCAATGGGTTTTTTTAGGAAATGGCAAAATAAAATTCATATTATTTCAGAATGAACTCTTATGTTTTCTGGGAAGTAGGGGATTACTGGAAAGGCTCCAGCAAATGTTTTCTCATTCAACAATACCCTATTCAGTAGCAAAAAAAGAAAGATAATAATACTCAAATAATATATAATTTCCTGTCAAATTAATAGTAAATCAATAAATAAAACCATGTACAACCAAAAAGCATAACCCTATATGAATAGTGTCTCTGATATGTGTTTACTATAACATCCTCAAATCAATTTATGTTCCAAAAAAGCAAATAGAATTTTATATTAAAAATGAAAACCATGTTCATTCTTGCTTTAAAAAATTCCAACTGTGAAAATGAAATTGAACCATCAGGCTCATTGAAAATTTATCACAAGCTATGTGATCTCTCTTCTGGCATATTTTCCACAGAAACATGAAATCATTTGATTAAAATTTTAAAGTGTTGAGTATACATTTTATATCTGTTTGAAAGTCATCAAGTCAAGCATAAATTACATTTTCATTAACAAGACTACATTTTAAAAGATCAGAGGACAAGCAGTTGCCAGAGTTATATTTTTTAAACAGTAGAGCACTCATTATTTTATGTACTGTTTAAGAACATTCTTAAGTATTTTGCAAGATAATTGGCTGATTGCATGGGAGTGTACAATATTTTAATAAAATATATCAAACTTCATAGCATTTTTGTCTGCCTTCAGAGCAGCATATCTCTATTCCCTGGAGTTAGGCCATGCTACTCACCCTCACCATTGGTACCATTCATGTCAGGAACTTTCCACTGTGACATATCACCATACTGGATTTGGATACATTAATGAAAGTATTAAGTAATCACCTAGTAGATATTTTCCCCTGGGTTAATTAAATGAGATCAATGTCTTGAACACACAATGGGAAAAAAAGTGATTTGTATACTCTACATTTAATTTTAAAAATGTATGGTAGAGGGGGCCAGCCCAGTGGCTGAGTGGTTAAGTTTGAGCTCTCTGCTTTGGCAGCCCAGGGATTTGCCTGTTCGGATCCTGGGCACTGACATGGCACTGCTCATCAGGTCATGCTGAGGTGACGTCCCCATAGCACAACCAGAGGCACCCACAACTAGAATACACAACTATGTACCGGGGGTCTTTGGGGAGAAGAAGAAGGGGGGAAAAAAGAAAAGAAGATTAGCAACAGTTGTTAGCTCAAGTGCCAATCTTTAAAAAAAAAAGTATAGTAAAAATAATTTATCACTTTGAATACTCATAACATTTGCACACTTGTAACATAATGTTATTTTCTCTAATTTTCTTGAGACTGGTACCTGACTTGAAGAGGATAACTGTATTCATTTTCTACTGCTGCCATAGCAAATAACCACAAACAGTGCCTTGAAACAACACAGATTTAGTGTCTCACAGTTTTACAGGTCAGAAATTCTGGTCGGCTCCAGTGATTTCTCTACTCTGGAATTCACACAGCCAAAATCAAGGTGTCAGCCAACTGGACTCTTCTCAGGAGACTCTGGGAAGAATTCACTTCCAAGTTCATTCAGGTTGTTGGCAGAACTCAGGCCCTTATAGTCATAGAACTGACATTCTACTTCCTCCTGCCTGTCAGCTGGCAAATGCCCTTTGTTCTTAAAAGTTTTCCCCTGGTCCCTGCAGGTGGGACTGTATACCCCAGAGCCAAAAATGGTACTTTGAATCCTTCTTATGAGTGCAATCTCTGACTCATCAACTGCCACATCTCTCTTGCCAGAGAAAATTCTCTGCATTTAAGGGCTCATGTTATTAGACGGGCCCACCCAGATAATCCACCATAATCTCCCTATTTTAAGGTCCATGAGTTTAATTTCAACTGCAAATTCATTTATACCATGTAATACAACATATTCACAATTTCTGGGAATGAGGTCAATGACTTTTGGCAGGGGCATTATTCTGTCTACCACAATAATAAACCACTTTGTTGTCATAAAAGTAAGAAGTAATAGAATCAGAATTTAAGTGCAGGGTTATTTCAAATATACTCGCATTGAATGACTAATTTTCCTCAGCCATCTTTTAGTAGCACAAAGCTTGTATATTTTAAGTAGACACAAAGACATTCAATCACACAATCAAGTGAGATTGGAAAATTAGAATTCTAATTTAAATTTGAAAGCAGATTTACAAAAGAAGTTGTTTTCATGAAACATGTATCAATATATACTTGAATGTCTCTATGTGTGTATGTACAGACATGAATGTGTACATGTGCAGGATTTCGGAGAAAGGTGGGCAACGATACGAAGCCTTATATCATCTACAGTGTGTGTGTGTTTATTGAACTATATCTGAGAAAACAGTAAAGGTTTGTGATCAACTCGAGACAGATTCTGTGAAAAATAAAAGGCACTCCAATTAGCAGGGTAAATCCTTCCTTCCGTGCTCTTCCTTGCTCTTTTAGATAAACCATGAAGTGGTTGCATTTGTCCTTCATAGCTTTGCTATAGTGCACGTGCTATATTTCTTTCCCTGAAGGACAAAATGTAGGAAGAGTATAGAATATTGAAAAACATAATTACAATTTTGATCTATCCCCAATATTAGGGGACACACATTTGTCATGAGTATGTAGGGATTGCACGCAAAAAATGACTAAGTGCGAGACAAACGCACATCTCAATATATCCCAGTTATGGTAGCATAACAGAGTAGGGTTATTTTTAACACAATTCAATCAGGCTTATTTTTTAAATTAAACCTTGAAAGCATTATGCTAAGTGAAATAAGCCAGACACAAAAAGACAAATATTGCATGATTTCACTTATATGATGTACCCCGAATAGGCAAATTTATAGAGACAAAAAGTAGAATAGAGATTGCCAGGGGCTAAGGGGAAGAGTAATAGGGAGGTGTTGTTTAATAGGTACAAGGATCTGTTGGGGATGATGAAAAAGTTCCAGAAATAGGTAGTGATAATAATTGGACAAGATTTTGAATGTACTTAATGCTACTGAAGAGTTCACTTAAAAATGGTTAAAATGATATATTTATTTTACCATGATTAAAAATGTTAAAAAAATTATACCAACCCTTGGAAATCACGTACACACACAAACCATTATCTTACGGCTCAAAGAAAAATTCAGAAAATGTTTGATCCTAATGACTACAAAAAGACGACATTTGAAAATGGTGACATGCCCCCAAATCTGTACCAATGGAGAAAATTTTAACACTAAACATTTATATAAATAAAGAAGAAAGGCTAATAAAATTAGGAGGTTTGGGAAAAAAATAACAGAATTAAACCAAATGAAGGCAAAAGAAATATACATGAGCATAAATTCATGACATAGAGTGTGTTGCCAAAGGTAAAAATTAATTACTTAGAAGAGTAATAATATAGAAAAGTCCTTGGGAAAACTATAAAGAAAAAGATCGAAGGTACAAATAAGTAGTAGTAGTACAAAAGGGGACAAATTATGTGTTTGCTTTTTGCCTGCCTTTCTCATTAAACATACTTCCTTGGAAGTAGAGATTTTGCTGTTTTATTTACTGCTTATGATAGGCAAGCTAATGGCCCCCAAAATGTCCACATCCTAATCTGAGGAGCCTATGACTGTTGTCATCTTACATGCAAAAGGGACTTTGCAGACGTGATTAAGGATCTTGGGATGTAGAGAGCATCCAGGATTATCCAAGTGAGTCTGGTAAAATCGCATCTGCCCTTCTGAGTGAAAGATGGAGGACAGGAAGTGAGCATCAAAGACTTCAAGATGCTACAGTGCTGGCTTTGAAAATGGAGGAAGGGATGTTGAGCCAACTATGTAAGTGTTCTCTAGAAGCTGGAAAAGACAAGGGGATGGACTCCATTAGAACTTCCAGAAGCCTCCTTGATTTTAGACCAGTGAAACCCATTTTGCGCTTTCAACCTTAAGCACTGTCAGATTATAAATTTGCCGTATTTTAAGCCATTAAATTTTTGGTAGCTTGCTATAGCAGCAATAGATAACTAACATAGTGTTGTATTCTCAGCTGCAGGAATAGTCCCTGGTACAAATTAGTCAACTAATAAATATTTGTTGTTAAACAAATGAATGGGATCAGGAAAGATTATACCTGGAAATGTATATATATCTCTCCGTGTATAGTATTTACTGTATATATACATACATGTGCAACATATATATACCCATGTGTAGTATTTACATATATATTTCCCCAAAAACCAGATCATGGTTACATGGGTTTGTGGTATTAAACTTTATATTTTTGTTCATAAATTTTTTTTTATTTTTGTTCATAAAACCTTTACAAAGAAAAAGACGCCATATACTTAAATATTTATTTTCCCCCATGTGAATTCTATCCCTGTATAACTCAATGTAGGAGTTGCAGAATTGTCTAGATTAATACAGGGTAAAATTAAAATACAATTAAACCTCAAAATCTAGAATTAGGAGGAACCCTAAATGAAGGATAGTTTTCAGTCTCACTAGTTTTCTTTTAATATCAAGAACTCCCATCCATATATACTTGTAGGCTACATGAGGATGTACTTAATTTATATCAATCATAAAGGATTCTTTAAAAGATTACTAGTCAGTTTCAATGTTTTAAAAACCTGAATCAGCGGGCCAGCTCAGTGGCATGCAGTTGAGTTCATGCTGTCCACTTCAGTGGCCCAGGGTTCCCCAGTTTGGATCCTTGACATAGACTTACGCACTGCTTATCAAGCCATGCGGTGGCAGGCATCCCATATATGAGACAGAAGAAGATGGGCACCGATGTTAGCTCAGGGCTAGTCTTCCTCAAAAAAACAAAAACCAAACCAAAAAACTCTGAATCAAAATTAGTTTTACATATCTTTATCCTGAAGAAGATATCACTCACTGATATCTAATTTGGGAAAGAGCAGAGAGAATAACACTAATTAAAGTAGAATCATATTACTATAAAATAGTATGATGGATAATTTGGTGGACCAGTAACAGTAAGATTATGTTGCTTTTCGTAATATCCCTTTTGCGTAAGAAACTGAATGGCATTTTAATGGTCCACAAAGCCTTGAGTCGTTGTGAGGCATGTAAAAATCTAAACTGTTCTTCACAGAGGAGTGAGGACGATTATATATCAGAGAAGTGCAAGTTGTTTTAAAGACTTGTTAATGACAAAAGCTATTCTCATTTTGCAATCTGGAATTGCACAGGCACTGCGAATCTAAGCATGTGGAACATACTCTTGAAATGGAAAGGTAAGCTAAACAAGATTTCAAGAAATATAGAAGCTTTAAACTTTGAAATGAAGTACTGCTTTTTTGGTGTAAGAAGAAATAATGTTTGTTTATTACTTTACTTATTAAAATACAGGGGAGAAAATCCCTGTACTGTGTGCTTGTGTGGAAAGCTTCAATTTGCTATAGATAACTTTGCAGAGAACTCATTGAATCGTAGATTGAAAAGTCCACATATCACTCCAGATTAATTGACATTTCAAAATGTGGTTATATCAAAGTATTAAATCTGCTTTATTAATGTTAGCGCATTAACCAGCAGCTTGTCTGAACTGAACATTGGACACTGGCATGCCTGGAAGGCGTATCTAAATAGAGGAAAGCAACTCAGAACTGGAAACATTAGATGGCTCAGATCACAAATTTCACAGAAATATAATAGGATTGGGTTGGGTAGTTTCTAAATTCCTTTTCAAGCATGACATTGCTGTAATAAAAGGTCAAGAAAAAATTAGTTTGTCATAGGTGGCATTTTCAGCATTATTACCTGTTTCACAAGAAAAGTTGCTCAAATTAAAACCTATAAGTCCATGTAAGAAATAATTCACAAAGTCTAAAGATAATTAGATATAGGTGATTTTCAGGAATGAGACAAAAATAAAACGAGTCCACTAGCTTTTATTTCAAGACTAAATATTTTACAAGGCTCTTTTTGTTTAGCAATAGTTACATTGCTTTCAGCATTTTAAAACTTAATGGGATGCTATAGACTATGCCATCACCATCATTCACTCATTTATTAGTTCATTAATTCACCAAATAGTAATTAAATTCTTAAAATGGACCAACTAGTGTTCTAGTCGCTTAAAAAAGTAAAAGCTAATTTTTGAGAAAGGAGAAGCTATCAGCACTGGTATGGCAAAGTCAGTATATTAGACTGGACCTCATCTGAGAAAATGCAAATCCAATATAATTTCATTTCACGGAGTAGGTTCTAGGAATATCACCATATAGCCTAAAAGATCTGTGTGCATTCAATTTTAACTGATTACAAAAAGATTATGACTATGATAGTGACTACCAAATCTTTTGGAAGGTCTTAAGCTTTTTTAAAAACATACAACATGGGGGCCAGCCAGTGGCATAGTGGTTAAGTTCTCACCCCCTGCTTTGGCAGTGCTGGGTTCGTGGGTTCAGATGCCAGGCACAGACCTACACATAGCTCATCAAGCCATGCTGTGGTGGCATCCCACATAAAAAATAGAAGAAGATTGGCACAGATGTTAGCTCAGGGCGAATCTTCTTCAAACAAAAAGAGGAAGATTGGGAACAGATGTTAGCTCGGGGCCAATCTTCCTCACCAAAAAAAACATACAATGTGAAGTAAGAATAATTTGCTAAAAGATATTTTTTTCTAATAGAGGGGACATTTACAGGTTTTATAATTAAGAGGCACTTAGCATATTGAAATTTTGGTTTACTTCTACATTTCTTTATTTCAAAGATTTCCTTAAGAATTTAAAACTAGTTTCACCATCATAGTATGCACTATCAAGCAATCCTTAAAAAGATCCATGTAAAATAAGAAACTTGGTTTTCAGAGAAACATTTAAATATTTATATTTATTCCTCAACCAATGCAAAATGAAAACTTTGACATAATTGTTTTATGTAAAAGTTATTTTACGATCCCTTCAAAAGATTAACTACACAGGTAAAAAGATATTTTTCATGCAAAACTCTAAGTTATAAAAAAGATAAAAGATCATATGTTATGTAAGCATATTTTTGCTAAACATAATAATACTCAAAATTTCTGATTAGATGTCATCATTTCTTTTGTTGTTGTTGTTTTTAATTTTGCTGAGGAAAATTTGCCCTGAGCTAACATCTGTTGCCAATCCTCCTTTTTTGCTTGAGGAAGATTAGCCCTGAGCTAACATCCATGCCAATCTTCCTTATTTTGTGTGTGGGACACCTTCACAGCATGGCTGGTGAGTGGAGTAGGTCTGCACCCAGGATCTGAACCTGTCAACCCGGACCGCTGAAGTGTAGCACGTGGAAATTTAGTCACTCAGCCATTAGGGTGGGCCCAACATTTCTTGAAAAAGTAAACAGATTAGAATTGCTAGGCTAAATCTCATTGCAGCTGTTTGTTTCCTTTTATTAAGTGAACATTCTAAACTACAATTTCTGCTAGAATGCCTGCAGTTGACCTTATTCTATTAAAAAGATGATTTTTTTGTCACTTATTTCCTTATGTTTTCTAGTTAAATCTGATCTTAAGTCCTATTTTCCTATGCATCATCCAACCCCAAACTGAATAACTGCATCCTGTTGCACCAGAAATAAAAATGCACAGACAACAGAGGAACCACTGAACGTGGCCCTATGCTTCCAGTCTAGTGAGGAGATCAATTTACCAACGTATGATGAAACTATTGAAAAGTTTCAAAAAATATTGTTATAAATTTTCTGTTTAGCTCTCACGTTTTCATACTATGTCAACTTGGATAAGATGGAGCTACTTTTCCAGAAATTTCCTTTCTTTCATGTTTCCGATTTAGAGTTTGAAAAAGAGAGAGAGGGAAAAAGTTGAATGAAATTTGGAGGGCAGAAGTAAGGTAGCATTGATGAGTCTCTGAAGGTCTTTGTGGTTAGATAAGGCAACAGAGAAATTCAGAGGTCCTGTCAGCTTTCAGCTTGTGTTTGCCACACTCCATGAGTGAGAGAGAACAAATAGACGCCAGCAGGTCCCCATTTGTCATTCTCACCCACTCTGCATCCAGCTCTTTATCCCAGCTGCTGAGTGGGTGGATCCCCAGCTACTTCAGGCCCACGACCGGACAAAGAAGCAAAGTCATTCCACTTTCTTGATTCCACCCTCACTGAAACAGTTATCAATACCAGAAATAACTCCAGAGGAACTAAACATTAAGGATCAGATTCTCTAAGTGGTACTCTCACATGGTTCGATTTAAAGGCACAAACGCCTCTATCACCAGTGTTAAAAGGGACATTGGAAGTCCATGTTAAATAGTGGAAAAACAATTACTTAAATTATCATAACTGCCATCAAGTACATGTTGAAGTAGGTTCTGGCAAAATAGAATGCTTCAGTGAAAATAGGGCCTAGAAGGGAGTCGGGAAGGAATGCTTCTAGGTACAAGAGCAACTTGGAGAAAGAAATTTATCAGGTGAGGGCAAATGCTCAAGTCAAAGTCCACTAGAGACCAGAAAGCTACTATGACTGCCTTAAAAGAAACCCTTATCTACTATAGCCACATGACTGAAATTTCTAAAAATCAAACCCAACGATTAAAACGTGACCTGAATACAATAGAAATTGAATTTACAGGCATGCAGTGTCTACAATGTTAGGTTTAAATATTGATTAGGAAGGTGTGGAACCCTGAGAATTGGGGAGGGTACATATGAACAGATTATGACGGCACTTTGGACCTTGAAATGTATGTTCCTTTTAAATAATAAGCATTCATAGTCCCACCGTAATTTGTCAAACTTAGAGATGGGTTTCATACAGATACCTGGAAAAGGAAGTTGAATAGGACGTTCTCTGGTCCTGATATTGGATTGGCAACCACAGTTATAAACCAGATACACTTAAAACCCAATACTCCATGCAAACAACCATCAGTTGAGCCCTAACAACTTTCCTCAGGGTGCATTGGCATTGGCATCTGGCATTCCACGACATTCCTTCTGCTGCCCATATAAGAGTTTTGGAGAGGGGATTGCAGGGCCTATGCCAAGAAGTGTGTCTCTTCCTTGCATATCATGGTAGAATTCATAGAGAATCACCCATAGAAATTGGATTGCTTACAATGTGAATGAAATCCCATTTCCCTGTTGGGTATCAAATTGAGCAACAGACTTGCTGATACAAACCCATACATCACATAGAGAGGAAGCAGGGAACTCTAGAGAGTTGGTAGGGCCAAGAAAGTTCACGAAAGTATAGTGGGCTGGGCGTGTATTTTCACCTGTTCGTCAATACTGTATGGATTTCCTGTTGGTCAGGTGGACAAAGTAGAAGACTGAACTGAAGCCAACCTGAGGGCCATATTCAAAAAGGCTAAAAACAATTTTTTTGTGGAACAGCATGCAAAAATGGGGTCAGAACCTAACAGGTGTTGGGGGATAAAAACAGGCAAGCTTGGTGCACAAAACTATAAAGAGAGAAGTTCCCATATGATGCTCAGAAAATTTAGAAATTCAAGATTAGCTATCTGCTCCACAGAGGGCATCAGAGACTACGGCAAGTAAAGGGAGGTGAAGAGTATGTTGCAGAACAATCCTGTGATAGAGGAGGAGGAGAGGGGAATTGCATCAAATATGAGTTTGGTCAGGCCTGGAAAATCATGGAGGCACAGTGGATTGGACTTAAACTAATTTGGACCCAGTAATCGTGACATTTTATAATCCCCTTGCCTTGATTGTGGATGGATACTGTGACTTGCTTCTAGTAATGAATATGGAAAAGGCAAAGGAATTTTGCAGAAGTGATTTGTGTCAACATAGTTGATTTCAAGTTAATAAGAAGAGAGATGATCCTGGGTGAGTTTAACTCAAGTGAAAACTCTTAAAAGAAGGACTTAGTTATCCTGAGTTCAGAGACTCATTCTCTCCTATGAGCCTCAAAGGAGCATGCAGCAATCTTCTACAGCATCAAGGAAATTAATTCTGCAACAACCGTGTGAGCTTGGAAGAGGAACCTTGGTCTCAAATGACACCTCAGCCCTGACTGACATCTCGTTTACAGCCTAGCGAGATACTGATCAGAGGACCCTGTTAAGTTATGCTTGAACTCCTGACCTAAGGAAACTGTGAGATCATAAATAGGTGCTGTTTTGGCTGCTATGTTTGTGGTAAGGTGCTATGCAGAAGAAGAAAACTAATTCACAGTGTGTTTTTTAATCACTTATGGTCATCTCATAAAACCAAGTGGAGCAACCAGGAATGCAAAGGAATAAACCCATGGATAATGTCATTAAAAAAATTCTCCCAGATGGGAACAGCCCACGTGGGGTAGGTTCAGCAGCCGTTTTGCAGGACTGACAGGAAGGCACATGAGAGCTTTGAGGGAAACCTAGCAGGTTGGTAACTCAGAAATCACCAAAATGGGCACTCCCATTATGTCCGTTCATCTCCATCCCGATGAGGAACACGGAAATCACCAAAAAACAAAAAAAGGATTCATTCCTCCTTATCTACATTTATTTCCACTTTCTGCTTGAAAACCTCAGAGAGAAAAATTAAGAACATTTAACTTTCGGAAAAGTCCTCACAGGCATTCAGTTGTAGGTGAACACTAACATAAAAAAATTCTTTTGAAAAAAACTCCAAAGAATAATCATGAGAAACTCTTTAAGAAAATGTAGCAGAGTTAAGGAAGATTGGGAAAATTGGATAATTATTTGGAAAATAAAAATATCACAGGGGCCATTCCAGTGGCATAGTGGTTGGGTTTGCATGCTCTGCTTCAGTGGCCCAGTGTTCATGGGTTTGGATCCTGGGTGCAGACCTACACACCCTTCCCACGCACAAGTAGAGGAGGCATCCCACACACAAAGGGGAGGAAGATTTTCATGGACGTTAGCTCAGGGCCAATCTTCCTCGCCAAAAAAAAAAAAATCACAAGCACGTGACACAGCATGGCCAGGGATAAACCCCAAAGGGATTGGACATCTAAATGTAAAAAAAAAAAGCTATAAAAGGACTGGAAGAAAATGTGAATGATACCGCATTATAGCCTAGGAATGTAAGACAATTGTTTTATACCCACAATTCAAAATACGGAAATGATAAATTAAAACAATTTTAAATTAGACTACCTGAAAAGATAATATTTTTTTTGCCAAACATTACCACAATGATGAAATACAATTTACATAATGAGAAAACATAATTCACCAATAATTCAATAATCTAACGACAAATAATTAAAAAAGGGCAAATGATTTGAATAGATACTTCACCAAAAAAGACAAACAAATAGGAAATAAGCACATGAAAATATATTCAATATCATTAGTTATTAGGGAGATACAATTCAAAATAGTGACAGATGAAACACATCATCTACTAAGATGGAAGAAATAAAAAGGCAGATAACAAGTACAATGATGTGTAGAAATTGGAACCACATACGTTGCTGGTGGCAATGCAAAGTGGTAGAGTTGCTTTGGAAAATAGTCTGGCAATCCACAAACAATTAAACATGTGACCATATGACGTAGAGAGTTACCCTATGACCTAGGAATACTATTCCTAGATATATACTGAAGAGAAGTGAAAATATGTCCACACAAAAATTTGTATATGGAGAGTCATAGCAGCATTATTCATGATAGCCAAAATGTGGCAACAACCCAACTGTCCATCAACTGATGAATGGATAAAGAAAATGTGGAATATCCATACAATTAAATATCATTCAACCATAAAAGGAAGAATGTACTTGCTACGTGATATAATATGGATGAACCCTGAAAACATTATGCTCATTGAAAGAAGCCAGTCACATAAACAACATATTATATGATTTCACTTATATAAAATATCTGTAACAGGCAAATTTATAGAATCAGAAATATATAAATTTGGGGCCATCAGGGCTGGGAGAGTGGAGAATGGGAAGTACCTGCTAATGTTATTTTTGTGGTGATGAACATGTTCTGGAATCAGATATCAGTACTGCTTGCACTCTGTGGATGTACTGGTAGTCATTGAGTTATATACTTAAAAGGGGAAAATTCGGTAGCATTTGAATTGTATATCAATAAAGCTGTAATTATAATAAAAAAGGAGGGCCACTCTAGAGAACCAGGGACATACAAGCAATTGAGTGAGACTAATAAAGGACATCTAGACTTGAGCCAAGTCAACAAATGATTTGCTTGACATTTCCAGACTCTTCACCCTATCTGCCTAATTTTATTGATTTATTGATTTTTTATTTTTTTGTCTTTGTTTGAGGAAGATTAGCCCTGAGCTATCTGCCACCAATCCTCCCCTTTTTGCTGAGCAAGACTGGCCCTGCACTAACATCCATACCCATTTTCCTCTCCTTTATATGTGGGGTGCTGCCACAGCATGGCTTGACAAGCAGTGCATAGGTCCACAACCAGGAATCAAACCAGTGAACCCCGGGCCACTGAAGCGGAATGTGCGAACTTAACCACTGGGCCATGGGGCTAGCCCTTACTCTATCTGCTTAATGGAAATAAAATAAAACTTGCTGGGAGAAAAAGGACCTTAAACTTTAGTCCCTAAGACGTTTTTACATAGTATACAAGGCATGAAAAGAGGAAAGCAATGTAACTTATAATCAAGAGAAAAAAAAAGAAATGCAAAGATAATCTAGATTTACAGTTAGCCCATAAGTATTTTTAAATAACTAAGTATTTTAGAGGTTAAAAAGAAAATGAGAAACAAAATAGACATCCCATAAACAAAAAGTAGCCCAATATCTTTATTTTTTAGGTAACTGAAGATTAAAACCACAAGGAGGTAGCCATATCCTCCAAAATGTCTAAAATTCTTAAAAGCCTGACAGTAGCCAGCGTCAGCAAGGACGTGGAGGAATTGGATCCATCATGTACTAGTAGTAGAAATAAAACGTAATGAAATCTCCTTGGGAAACAATTTGGTAGAATCTGCTAATGATAGATATTTGCCAATTCTGTGACTTAGTTATATTCCTAAGAATAGCGTAATAGAAATGAGTGCATTTATACACCAGAGACACATTGGACATATTGTACAATCTTCAAGTATCTTTATTTATAAAAGTCCTAAAATAGAAACAATCCAAATGTTCCTCAACAGGAAAGGGTCAAATATATACATATAATTCTTACTTTCAGTGTCAGATAGCTTTCCACTATGCATATTATTGTATTATAATAATATTATATTATACATTAATATAATACAATAATTAATATAATATATTAATACTAATATAATAATGTAATAAATATATAATGACATATATAATTAACATATATAATTTATAATTAATATATACTTATATATAATATATTTATATAATATAAAATAGAATTATATATTATAAAATATATAACTCCATTATATAATTATTATTATATATTATTATAATATATATGATATATATAATGGAAAACTATTGACACTAAAAGTAAGAATTTCTGATACATTATAAAATGTATAAATGTCCCATGTACCTAGTGAATGACAAATGATGTTGGGATTTTCAGACTACCCGCTATAAGAGTCCATTTATATGAAGTCCAGAGATCAGGAGCAGTCAAACTAAATGATGGTAACAGAAGTCAGAACAGGCTTTCTTTCTTTATGGTATTTCCTGGGAAGTGATATGAGAGCATCTTTATGAGGGCTGGAAATACTCTATAATTTGATTTGGATGAGAGTTTTGTGAGTATATATATACATATTTTTTTGAGGTACTTCTGAAAAAGAAAAGGAGATTTATTCCCTTTTTACCCTGTTCTGTTCTTTCTACAAGATGAGAAAGATGTTTTACAAAGTTCATATAAAACAAGTTGAAAAGTTCAATTACATTAAAATAATGTCTTTGGAAAATTGTATCTCCAAGAGAAGCCTGGTGAACAGATCTCTGTAGAAATTAATATTGATAAGATGAAAAGTCGGGAATCGTTGAACTTAGCACCTATGTGCTGTTAGTTAATGTAGGAAATAGAGTTTTAGCCTGCTAGGACCACCATAACAGAGTCCCACAGACCGAATGACTTGCACAGCAGACATTTATGTTCTCACAGTTCTGGAGGCTGAAAGTCCAGATCAGATGTAGGCAGAGTTGGTCCTGGTGAGACCTCGCTCCTTGGCCAGCAGATGGCTGCCTACTTACTGTGGACCGTGTGCTGATAAACTGAAAAATGGCCACGCTGGGTTTAGTCTGTGAAGTGGTACTGAGATTTGATACCAGACCTTTCCAAACAGATTGCTCAATTATACAAAGAAAAAGGTGAACTGGCCATGATCAAATCATGGCGCACCTGAACTCTTTTAACACTCATTCACTCAGATACATGTATTCCAAGATAAGATCAAACCAAACTATAATTCCATATGGAATTATGTGTTTTAAGGAGAAGAAAAATTTTCCAGTAACTCTTTAATTTACACATCTCACCAATCTCTGCCAAGACCATCATATGACTAACTGCAGTCCCTGAAGCCTTTTAAGAACCTTCTCTGACTCCTACTGTTTGAGATAATTCATAGTTGCCTTACAGATTTCTCACTTGTTGAAGCAAATCGAGAAAACTAAATTTGCCTATGACTTCCTGGTGGTCTTTTGGCACTGACATTTAAATAAATAAATGGAAATGAAAAGGGGTTTTGTTAAGCAATGATATTCAATTATTTGAAGATTTTCCCAATTACATGCCAAAAATGAATAGTGATTTATCATTAAAATTATAATTACTGTTCTATTCACTGACAACACACTTAGAGACTTTTTACTTCTTGACAGAAAAGAACTGGAAATCTACAGGTATGGAGAAAGCTATTTTTATTCAGACAATTGCTTTCTCAATTCACGTGCCAGAAGTTTCTACCTGGGGATAGGAGTGGGACGTAGTTTGACTATACTTTGGAAGAATTAGAGATTCTCCTTTCTTTGTGAAGATAGGAAACGGCCATTAACATGGGGATGGTAGGGCTGTAGAATCTTCTATTTTTCTGAGAGCAGGCATGTTCTCAGGCCGTGTATAGATGGAAGTAGCGAACTGAAAATTGCTTAAAATGATCTTTGTATATGTAATCTAAAGGAAGTCTTCTGGTTCTTACAGGATTATGTATAACATAGTTTGAGAATCCCCAGCCCTATATGACCAGAGATTGGTAGTAACTGTAGTGCTAAAACTCTTGGACTGATTCCAAATCCAGTGGTGAACCACACTTCGAGTTCTGGGGTAAATTTCAATAGAGTTCACGTTGTAACCATACATTCTTCTTTGTCCTTATTCTATAATTTTTAGACAAGATTCTTTTAGTCCACGTTTAGTCTACCTATTAGAAATGTCAATGCAAATAATCCATAACTAATCTATAAATGAAAATTGGGGTGAGTTTATTGTGAACCTAATGTGAGGACCATATAGCCTGGGGCCATCCTTCCCAAAGGGAGGAAGGGCATCGAAGAAGTGGGGTGTACAGAGTGGTTATATACCCTCAAAAAGCACGTTTCACATGTGATTAAAATGTCCCTTTTACAATAGTCATGAGACTGTTCTGTTGGCACAGCGATTGATGGACACAGCAGGTAGCAGGTCTGCTGTCTTGGGCTGGGCGGTCACAGGTGAGCACAGCAATCAGTTCCTACCCTAGAGAAAGATGCCTATCCTTAAGGAAATGCCAATGTGAGGGAAGTTGATCTTTATCTTAATGGCATTTTTTCTTGTCTTTGGGACATAGCAAACGCTTAAAGCAGATATACAATGAATGCTCAATGGCCACGTCAGGTCCTTTTGGAAAACAAGGTCAGGCCGAATTAGGTTTATACAAAATGGCTTCCTCATATATTCCAATATACCCTATTGCTTGCCATTTATTTGTCAGAACTTTTTTCCAGAATTCAAATAGTCCTTGGATATCCCCATAAACACAGATTTTTAAAATAAATGACCGTGGTGAAAAATAAAAAGAAGAAATTTACTTGGAAAAAACCAGGAAGAGAAATTCTACCAAAAAATCTCAAAAAAAGATTTCCAATAAGATAACTGACAACAATAAATTAAATTTATGATGTAAGGATAATAACTAATACCTTACTTCATTTCTCCAGAGCCAGGGACAAAGAGAAAGGATTATTGGTAGAAAACAAAACTACCAGTGATAATGAGAACAAAGTGACTTGAGATGGAAGGAACATAAAAGGAATGGAGAGATGATGGCATAATTAAGCCTCCTAGCTAAAGCTCGATGAAACACACATGACATGATCTGGGCTAGCTGTGATAATTATTTTATATGTGTCTCAGAAACATATGGAACCCTGAGATGATGTGTCCACATATGTTGTGGTGTAATGAGCTTTCTTACTGTGCTTATGCAGATTGGTTATTTAAGTGCAGCACAGAGCACAGTACCACCTGTCATTTCCCTGACTGTGACACAGAATAAAATTAGAGTACTGTACATTTACGCAGGGAAGGTAGTGATTACTAACACTGAACGTTTTACATCGAGAATGGCATGCTATTAACTTATGCGTAATCAACTCTCACTTATTGGTAGTTCTGGAGGAGCATACAAACTTCGAAAGTAGAAAATAAAGATGTGTGTGTGTGTGTGTGTGTGTGTGTCTAAAAGAGAGAGAGCTTAGCTTTTAAATTATAGAACATAGATGCAAAAGGATCTAGAAAAAGGTTTGTTATTGGTATCAGAATTTCTTAACTTGGTGCCATAATTCTTATTTGAAAGTAACATTTTTCCATTGACTTATGACAATTTGAATTTTTCTTTATCACAATATTCTTGAAAAACGAAGTTGAAAAGCTTGATGTAGATTATATGGCAATTATTAAAATCTAAAGCTTCTATATAACAATTTTTATAACAAAATTATTTTATTTAAATCACTACATTTTCACTATTATTTTAAAATGGCATCTAGAGAAGATTTAATTGACTGTATTCTCTGTGAGGAAAGGGGCAATCTTATTTTTTGCTTTGTAGTTGCAGGAGACGTTATTAAGGACAGTCGCATATTGCACATGAAAATTAAAGCAGAAGGAAAGCTTTTCCTGACTGAGAAGAGATTACTTCTTCAAAGGTTATAAATTGCTAGTCCTTTCTTCTTTCTTTCATTTTAAAAATTAAAACTCTTTGTCATATTTTTAAAAACCAAACAACTCAGAAAGCATGAATACTCATAATAGTGGAAGTTTCTTTTTAAAACCATTTCTTAGGCCCAAGCCCTTTTTAGACGATTGATGTGAAATCTAACAAGAGTTTGAATGTACTGTCACAAGTTTCCATGTGTTCACATCACAAACACACATACACATGCCAACAAATGACTTGCTATTTAATTTTGTTTTGTTGGTATCATACTGTTTATATAATTTTTTTTCTTTTTTCTTTTTTGTTGAGGAAAATCAGCCCTGAGCTAACATCTGCTTTCAATATCCTCCTTTTATTGCTGAGGAAGCCTGGCCCTGAGCTAACATCCGTGCCCACCTTTCTCTACTTTATATGTGGGACGCCTGCCACAGCATGGCTTGCCAAGCGGTACCATGTCAGCACCCTGGATCCGAACCGGCAAACCCTGGGCCACCAAAGCAGAACGTGTGAACTTAACCACTGTGCCACCAGGCCAGCCCCCATACTGTTTATATAATTTTGAAACAAGATCTCTTCCTTAACCCTTATTAAATATTGTTAATATTATTCTTATAGAATGGTCACCTTAATTTTATCATATGTCTTCTTATTTCTTGGTATCATATTATAGGTCAAAGTTAAGCTTCCATAGAAAACAGTCTATGAGGTTTACATGCAGGAGATATATTGCAAGGCCCTTACAAACATCTTGGAATGTCAGGGAAGAAGGGTTGAGTGTAGACAAAAGTCGAATGGTTATGCCATCACAACAGAGGTCTCAGCCTGTGTCTTTCCAGTTTGCTGGAAGTCAGAAGGGCCTTATATGTTAGACATTACCTAGTCATTGCATCTGGGCTGCTCCTGGGGGTGAGCTATGCTCCTGAGTGAAGGCGCTCTCTACTTGAAAGCAATTACCAGAGATGGATTCAGCTGAGAGTCTATTCCCAAAAGCTAGAGGAGTAAGTGTCTCAGCCCTTTGGGGGTCTGAACGGTGCACTACAGAATCCACTACAATCTATCACACTCCAGCCCTTGATCTGTGTCATATACATAGCTAAGATAGATAATTCCCTTAGATGTTTTCTCTCTTTTCCAGGGGAAACTGATGTGAGTAAGGTACTACGACAAACCATCTCAAGTCTGTAACTGATGCTGTATTAGTCAGGGTTTTCCAGAAAAACAGAACCAAAAGGATATAGATATATATAAAAAATATATATAATATATTATATGAGAATATAAATTTTTATATATGATAGATATAAATATGAGATAGATGTAAATAGAATAGATATATATAAATTGATAGGTAGATAGAAAATGAAGAATTGGCTCATGTAGTCATGGAGGCTGAGAAGTCCTATGATCTGCCATCTGCAGGCTGGAGACCCAGCATAGCCAGTGGTCTAATTCAGCCCGAGTCTGAAGGCTTGAGGATCATGGGGGCAGATGGTGTAAATCCCAGTGCGAGGGCAGAAGTAAATGAGATGAGATGTCCCAGATCAATCAGTGAAACAGAAAAAAGGGATAAACTTCTTCCTGCACCTTTTGTTCTATTCAAGTCTCAGTGAATTGGATGACGCCCACTCCTGTTGGGGAGGACAATCTACGGAGTCCAATGATTCAAATGACAATTCCATCTGGCAACATCCTCGCAGACCCATCCTGAAATAATGTTTAATCTGACCTCCTGCGACCAGTCAAGTTGATACATAAAACTCACCATTGCAGACACTCAACACATCGCTCTTCTATCATCTGTTCTAGATTCCCCTCATCCTTGTGTAGCACCTCTGCTAATCTCTATGGTTTATCTAATAGGGTCAACTACTCCCTTATCTGTGAACTCTGTAAGTCACTGATCACATAACCTCCAAGGCCTAGCTTCTACATTTATCCACTCACTATCAGAGCTAGATAGGGGATTCTGAAGCAACACGTTAGTGGATCACCTGGATAAAAAAAGTATTTATCTCTGACCCCACTGTATAATAGCAGCCCTACTGGTTCCTGATGATCAGTTTCTATTACATATCCCCAACACCCAGGACAATATCACAGGTTTTATTTTTAAAAATTAGCCACAGCTGTATATATAGTCCCACAGGCTCATCTGAAATTTGCCAATTTTCCCTCACAAAGTGGAGTCTATTGCCCTTCCCACTTAATCTGGCAGGCTATGATGACTTCACCCAAGAGGATATGGAAGAAATGAGGATGTGTGGATTCCAATGTTACGTTTTCCTCTTTTGGGATGTTTGCAGCTCTGGGGAAAACAGTCACTGTGTTTTGATGAAGCCCTCACTAGCCTACAGGTAGACGCCATATAGAGAGGTCCACATGGAGAAAAACTGAGAACCCCAGCTTTCAGCCATCACCAGTCACCAGACATGAAAGTGAACAATCCCTCGAACGATTTTACTTTATAACTTTGAGTCTTCCTGCTGAGAACCCTGAGATCATGGAGGAGACATAAGCCATGCCCAAGGCTCTGTCCAAATTCCTGACTCATAGAAACCATAACCATAATAAATATTTGATTTATGCTGTGAAGTCATAGGGTAAATAGTTACACAGCAACAGGTAATGAGAACAGATGATAACTCCTTTCCATTACAGCTGGTCTCTTGGCATAAGGGGCTCAAAGTGACAGGGCAGCAAATATAGATAAATTTTAATGGAACCCTCCTTGTGGCTCCTGAAGTAAGCATTTATATTCCAGAAACCAGCACCTAAAGATCCACAGAGCCTTGATTTGTGGTGAAGGAAAGCCTGCATTTCTAAGTGGGTTACTTAGAGTTATGGTGAGTGAAGCCACTCCTACTTCCACCTTTTGTTTCCCAGAGCATACATTCTACCTACTGGGGACAAAGTCTAATAAAACAACTTTCACTGTACCCAGAGGATGGAGCTCCATCTTCAGAGAGTGTCATCTCCAAGATTTTTAATCAACCAGGCCTTCAAACGTCACTCTATCATCCTGAGACAGGTAATTTCTGGGGGGTGTGACATGATCAATGCATATCATGGTTATACACATGTTGCCAAAATTGCTTTGCTGTAAGGTAAGTTCGTTGATTGAATGTGAGGTTTTGTGAAATCCTGTATCAATGTATCAAACACTACATAAATCCTCAGATAGTGAAGCTGGGTGAACCTCTTTGGTCAGAAAGTCAAATTCACACACAGAATATGCATCAATTACAGTGAAAGCAAATCAAGCCTCCTCCTTCGTGGAAGAGATTTAATGTAATTCACTTGTCACCAAGCAGCCAGTTGGTCTTCTCAAGCAACTTGGGCTCAGTGTTTGTCTCAGTTGCTGGCAAGTTGTATATTTGACACTCTCAGTAGCTAATACAATGCTAGTGATTTGGGAGACCATCCTGGTGGGTCCATCCATAAACTCATTTTCATCCACAGATATTACATTTATGAGCCTGCTGTGCAGATATTCGGGTGGTCAACAACAGGGACTTGCTGTCTTCAACTGGCTTGATCATTCTCTCCAATTTGTAGTTTAGTATCCTTCTGTGGAGGATAGTCTCAAGAGGGTGTTAACACGTGATACAACTAAATTCAAATTTCATGCACATTTTAAAAGTCCCTCCACAGCCCTATCTCCTAAACCTCCTTCCCCATAAGCTTTCATTCTTTCTTTTTCCAGTCCTGATCAAACATCCCAGGCATTTGCAATTGTCCATCTAACATATATATTCCAACAACAAGACACATCTCTTTGAGCACAAAGTGGACCAACAGGTGCACTACTTGAAACTTTGCTTATTGGGAGAACATTTCCTTGGCTCTTTCAGGACCATCACTGAGTGGAGCTATACAACAGTCACATGTCATTTTCCATCTTGCACTCACATTCTAAGTTGACCCATCCATGAACATGAGCCAAGCTTGGCCTTTTTCAACCTCTATTGGCTTGTCATAGGAAGCTTCTTTGCAGTCATAGATGTGAGCTGAGGAAGAGGCAGTGGTCCAACAATGATGGACTTCATAGACTGATCTACTTGCTTGTGCAACTTTCTTGCATTCTTTGGCCAGTCCATGGTCTATGGTCCACGTGCAATCTATATTAATTCTATATTTGAATTGATTTCTGCTGGTTCTGACCCATCTTATGATTCTGCAGGCCTGACAGAAACCAGCTCTGGGTGCATGGTCATTTCATCCCTTAATCCTCCAGGGGAACACCAGGAGCAATTTTTCAAACAGTCTATTATTCTCTAGACAGAAACAGCCTTTTTGCAGAAGCCACTTGGTCTTCTTTTTTTTTCTTTCTTTTAATGAGACTTCCCATATAATACTCTTGGATTCATAGAATTGTTTTCCACTAGAGATATTTCTAAGTCTATAGAGTGTGCTCACTCACATAGTTCAGGGGTAGGACTGTTTGCATCACAGTATGTACTTGCTTCAGAATCTGTTCCTATACTGGAGGCTACTCAAACGTGGCTGACTTCTCACTCTGTAAATGTGTTGGTGCAGCATTTCAAAGCGTTGAATATGATGCTTCTATAATCTAAAGAGGCTGACTAGGTGTTGTGCGTTCTTAGTGGGGGTAGGTGCAAAATGTAATGATAATGTCATTTTCTTTGAAGAGGCTATTATTTCATGTCAATTCCTACAGGCCACTAATCATTTTGGTGATGTGTTGGGTCCATCAATCATTGCTGTGTTTATCTCCAACCATCAGTATTTTGTTTAATAATATCTCCAACATACTACTCATCTGGGTCCCTATTCAGTCTTTCCAGTAGTGATATGGACATTGCTCCAAGAGAGGTCCAGAACACCCTCTTAGATTTTTCCTATTGGGTTGTGGAGACCAGGGAGGCATAACTTTGCCTAGAGAGAAAGAAAACAATTTTTTAACAGGATTCATTAGTAAGAACTAACATAATGGGTGAATTTTCATATTTTTCCTTTAGTTTCCTGTGTTTTTCAAATTCCACGTCCTAAAGTATGTATTTTACCATAAGAAAAACAGCTAATGTTATTTAAAAAAAAAAGGTGATGTGTAAAATTAAATACGTTTTATGACTTCTAATTATGCAAGGAAATTCTCTGGGGTAACTCTCCTTGGGGTTAACACAGAGGTAACATAATCACTGTCAGACTAGTTTTACAGCATGGGGTTCTACTTCTTATGTGAACCTAGAATCATAAGCCTCATTGGATATTGCAAAATAGCAACAGTAATATTTGCCTTACAACTCGTGTAATGTTAATTTTATAATTAAACGGGATGAAAAGGCAAGTGAGATGTCATTCTCTTAAAATATCTTTTGTGCTGTTTTAGTTTAGCTGAGAAAAATTTAAGTGGAATTCACTTGACTTGAGCAAATAAAGCTTTTAGAAAATTATTCAAGGTAAGTGCTCTCTGAGGTTGGAAATCATAATACGGAGTGGCACAGCTGGGCGTGCTGACCATGAAATAAAGAACGAAGGGAACTATTATCAATTAAAAAACAGTTTTCAATTATTTTGAAACATCAATGAAATATTCCCAAAGAAATATGGTAATCAGAAAAATGCAAACTACTGATTACACTTCAGTTAGCAGTGAATTTGCAGCATATGGAGCAATTAAATCTTTATGGATCAATGGAAACTTCATGAAGGTGCTTTCCAAAGTCAGTGTTGAGATCACTCATGAAGTTAGAGAGACATGAAGGTCTTTTAACTTGCAACACTTTATAAACCCACTGAAAAGTCATTTCTTTTGTAAAAAAGACCTAATAATTTCCTTTTTAAATATCTTGGAAATGCTTTTTTTAAATAACTTTTTTTCTATGCTTTTTTTTTTTTTTTTTTGGTGAGCAAGATTGCCCCTGAGCTAACATCTGTGCCCATCTTACTTTATTTTTTGTATGTGGGATGCCACCACATCATGGATTGATGAGCCGTGTGTAAGTTATACCAGGGATCCAAACCCACGAACCCGGGCTGCCAAAGTGGAGCACATAAAGTTAACCACTACGCCTCGTGGCTGGCCTGAAAATCCTTTTTTTAACTCATAAAATCTACAGATTCTTAAAAAAAAATAGTGATTAAGTTTCTGGAAAAAAACCTCAAATACGTGAAAAATTTAACTTATTTGAAACCTTCCCAACTTACAATATTTTCCTTTTATAAGTCAGTTCATTCTGTATTATGTAGTTTCTCAGAAAATAGCACTATATGCAAATCCAAACAGACGGAATCAGGTGGAAAAAATATAAACTACTGTGTTATTTAGCACCCAAATAAAGCTTTTGATGGTTCTCTAAGAACTTTGTGCCTTGAAAAAGCCATGCCTTGATTACATTTTGTTTTATAGGTTTGTTTTTCAGTTTCCCAAGAATTTAGACATAAGAAATATTTTGAAACTAAATAGTATAGCTGATGGCATTATAAATACAGCCAATTCTATTAAATGATTTCCTCAAATAAATGTTCATATTAACTGAATTTTAGAAACAGCATAAACTGAAAATATTATATTGCCTTTCTAATATCACTATTACATGCAAGAGACAAGAAAATGGATATTATTTCCCCTTAGAGTTAATATCATTGCAGTATAAAGATACTTGATCAATAATTTTAATTAAAATGGAGAATCACTAACATCATTTTTAAGACTAATTTAAATTATATGGAGATGATCTTTTAAAGGAAGAAATAAATTTCTAACTTTAGAAAATTTCATTACATTTTTAGACAACCAGGTAAAATTAGATAATTTATGTAATACCATTTGCAGTCTCATACATTAAGTTTCAATTATGAATTTATTCACAAATTTAAAAATTTTTTAACACACTGTCCTACACATGCACTCACAAATATCTACTTATATTTTCATATGCCCCATAATTTGGAAAACTAAAGTTTAAGAAGACCCCAAAATATTCAAGTGAAATAGAAAAGCATAAATATTTTCAAAGCATCATTTTAAGAAGGAAGTTAAGTGATAAAAATGTTTCTTTACTGTTGGCTCAAGTTTTCTAGTAAATAGACAATGTATTGAAAAACATGATATTTTCTTAAAAGTGAACTTGAATAATTAGAAAAAAGATATGAAATGAATGCATAATACTATACAATAGTGTCATATAACATATACTATATATCATATGTAATATATGAACTATATATCATATTATATGTAAATTACATATAGAACTATATAATTCATGTTGAGAGGTGATATATTTTGCAAATTTTTATTAAATTTAACAAAACTAAGGTGCAAGTCTGTTGGGGTGTCTTCAGCATTCCCGCCTTGACAGCCACCTTTTAGTATGTATCACATTCATTACTAATTTATACTTTATACAGTTTCAATGATTTACAGGTTTATTGTTTTAAGAGCAACATTAGAAAGCTTATTTTAAAGCCTATGAAAAATAATAGAATATGTCAAGTAAAGTCATTGCATATTATGTAGGACTGTGTCAATGATGAAAGATAAGTAATTCATATCCCAGAATAAATTATGGCACATTTCTTACACAACGAAGGAATTCAAGAAGGTTATTACTTTCCTGTAATTGTTGGGCTGAGATCAAATGATAGTTGATATTTCTTAAGGCCAGCATTGACTTAATTCTGGAACATTCTTTGCCTGTGTTTCAAGAAGTATGGCAGAATTGGTTCTCATCAATGGATGTCTTCATAACTATCCGTATGTATTTAGAAAATTGAGGATCGTTGCTCATATAATTCCACACTCTTGTAGAAAATAGTTTTTCTTTAATTTTTCTGGAAATTCATACTTCTAATTACATTTTGCATTTTCTTCTGAAATTTGGTAAGTGGTCCTGAAACACTTTGAGATTTTTTTCAAATTGATAGGACCCAAAGAGACATGAAAAGAAACATTTTTTCTTATCAGCTATTAGTATCTGATAATACGCATTCCTCAAGTCTAGCAGTAAAAGCCACAGAATCCATAACAAAAATCCAAGTCACCTCTTCTCAGGGTGTAAGCGCTATTTTACATCTGTGTGGCATTTCACAGTATGATAATAAGCACAGACTCATAATTTTACCAGATTTCTTACTGAAAATATCTTGCATGGCAACTTGTGGGGTTTATTATTGAGATATAATCGACATATAACATCTTTTAAGTTTCAAGATGTAAGTGTTGAATTGACACATTTGTATATTGCAATATGATTACCACCATAGTGTTAGCTAACACCTCTATCATATCTTTTTTGTGTTGGGAAGAATTAAGATCCAGTCTCTTAGAAACTTTAAAGTTTCTAATAGGGTGTTGCTGTCTATAATCACTATGCTGTGCATTAGATCTCCAGGACTTATTTATCTACCACTTGCAAGTTTGTACCCTTAAACAACATCTCCCCAATTCCTCCACCCCTTAGCCCCTGGTAACCACCATGCTACTTTCTTATTTTTATGAGTTCAGTGTTTTTAGATTCCACATACAAGTGATATCATAATATTTATCTTTCTCTTTCTGACTTAGATATCTCACTTAGCATAATGCCCTCAAGATTCACCCCTGTTGTTGCAAATGACAGGATTTCCTTCTTTCTCATGGCTGAAGAAAATTCCATTGTATATATGTACCACATCTTTATCAATTCACCTGTTGAAGGGGACTTATGTTGTTTTCTTATCTTCAACACAGTATCATGAACAATGCTGTGATAAACATGGGAATGCATATATCTCTTCGATATCTGTTTTCATTTCCTTTGGATATGCACCCAACAGTGGAATTTCTGGATCATATGGTAGTTCTAGTTTCAATTTCTTGAGGAACCTCCGTACTGTTTTCCATAGTGGCTGTACCAATACACATTCCCACCAACAGTGCACAAGGGCTCCCTTCTCTCCACTTCCTTGCCAACACTTATGTCGAGTCTTTTTGATTAGAGATATCCTAACAGGTGTGAGGTGATATCATTGTGGTTTTGATTTGCATTTCCATGATGACTAGTGATGTTGAACATCTTTTCATATAACTGTTGACCATTTGTATGTCTTCTTTGGAGAAATGTCTGCTCAGTCCCTCTACATATTTTTAAATCAGATTGTTTGATTTTTTGCTATTGAGATGTATGAGACATTTTGGTTAAAAAAACTGATTTGCATATGCTTTGTAAATGAAGTTAGGTTTTAAATTCAAGAGATCTATTCTTGCTTACTTCCAAAACTTATGCCAAATATCTATTGGTCATGCAGTCCTTTGAAACTTTGAGTTACCAATCTTTTTCACTTCTCTGCTTGGGACAACTTTTAGCTTTATCATTGTCCTCTTATGTTGCATATATCCCAACCTCTTTCCTGGGTTATTTTAATAAACTTCTAACTATCTACAGTGCAATTAAAGCCAAATTCATATTAATCTTGCTAAGGAATTGTTTTAACGTCTGTATTCTCTTATTAATTTTATCAGTTAACTTGTATTTATTTTCTATCAGTTTGAAGTTATCCACCCTCCCTCTCTTTCTCTCTCTCTGTCTTCCTCCCTCCCTCCCTCCTTCCTCCCTCTCTTTTTTGTGCCTTCCTTCCCCCTGCCTTCCATTCTCCCTCCCTTCCTCCTTGTCTCCTTCTTCCCCTTCCTTCCTTCCTTCATTCTTCTTGCTTTTTCTTCTGAAATCAAGCATTCTAAGCCCTCCATAATGAGGATTCACGTTTCCTAATAAATTTTCTTCCTCTCACAACATTGTCATCCCACTTAAACTTGGTTCCTTAGAACGCCTTCTTCACACAATGCACAATGATATCTTGCAAGGACTGTGGCCATTTAAACACTTGTTTAAACCTTATTTAATTTTGAAATTTTCTCTGAAAATATTTGTCCACATTTATCTCCCTTCTCTCAGTACTCCTTATTATTTTTAGGTATACTGTACAGTTTGACCAACATAGTAGCTTAGTACTCTATGTTTTAATTTTTTACTTGTATAATTGATCATTTATGGAGCAGATACTATTTTACAGCCACTTATTCTGCACTGGAAATAAAATGATAAAAAAGATGCACATATCCTATCTGCCATAATACCTAGGATAGTGAGACAAATTACTAACCAGCTAATTCATATTTTTATTTTTACTTATAAATAATTATAAGTTCTCAGGAAGTTACATAGGTAGAATAAAGCTGATTTGTATGCCATTCAAGTTTCCTCCAATTGTTAGATTTTACATAACTGTTTACATGAGATCTTACATAAAATACAAAATATCAAAACAGAAACTTCATATTGGTGTCTGTATAGTTCTATGCCATTTTATCACATGTATAGATTCTTGAACTACCATTGCAATCAAAACACAGAACGTTTCCAACACCACAAAGGTCTCCCTCTTTCTACACCTTTAGAGTCACACCCAACCCACCCTCCACCATCCTTAAATCCTGGTGACCACTATCTGTTTTCCATCTCTACAATTTTGTCAGTTCAAGAATGTTATATACATTGAGTCATACAGTATGTAATCTTTTAATTTTTTTTCCTACTCAGCATAATGCCCATGAGATTCATCCAAGTTGTTGCCTATATCAAAATTCTCTTTTATTGCTATGTAGTATTCTATAGTATGAATTTAAAATTTCCTTAAATTTAGAGACTGGCGACAAATTCCCTGTTTTCCTTCATCTGAGAATGTCTTCATTTTGTACCTAGAGTACCAGAGTTTGTTTAGTTATTCACATATTGTAGGAAATTTGGTTGTTTCTAGGTTTTGGCTATTACACATAAAGCTGCTGTGGACAATAGTATACAGTTTTTGTGTAAACAGTTTTTTTCATTTCTATGTGATAAATGACAAGCTTCATGTTAAGCGTATTTTTAACATATTTAGATTTTTTTTAAGAAACTGTAAAACCGTTTTCCAGAATGATGGTATAATTTTACATTCCCACCAGAAATGTATGAGAGATCCAATTTCTATACATCCTCATACATCAAACGTGTTAATCAATTTGGAAATAATAGACATCTTTACTATATTGAGTCATCCATTCCATGAACATGGTATATTTCACCATTCGTTTGGATCATCATTGATTTTTTCTGTTTGTTTTACTTGTTTGTACTCCTCTGTTTTCTCCTTCCTGCCTTATTGTGGGTTATATAAACATTTTTTAGAATTCCATTTGATTTATCTATAGTTTTTGAATAGACTTTTAAGAACTTGCTCTAAGTATTACATTGTATATGAATAACTTATCATATTCTACTGGTAACATCATTTTACTCATTCAAATTAAGTGTAAAAACTTTAACTCACTTTAAGTCCTTTCACCATTTCCTTTTTATAATATAATTGTCTTATTTTCTCTACAGACATTGAGAATCACTGTAGACAATGTTATAGTTTTTGCTTTAATTATCAAATATAATTTACAAAACTCAAGAGAAAAAAGAAAGTATTAATTTATACATATATATTTTTCTAACTCTAGTTTTCTTCCTTCTTAGTGTTCCAATATGCCTTCTCTTATCATTTCCTTCTGTTTAGAGACTGTTGACAAATTTTCTGTTTTCCTTCATCTGAGAATGTCTTCATTTTGCTTTCAGTCTTCAAGGATATTTTCACTAGATACAGAATTATGGGATGGCAGTTCTTTTCTTTCAGCACTTGAAAAATCTTATGCCACTTCCTTCTGGCCTCCAAAGTTTCTAATGAGATTTCTTATTTGAGTCTAATGAGCATTGCTATTTTCCCATTAGATAAGGTGTCATTTCTCTCTCACTGCTTTTGAGATTTTTTTGTCTTTGTCTTTACTTTTGATAAGCGTGATTATGATGTGTCTTGACATGATTTTCTTGGGATTTATCCTGTTTGGGTTTGTTCAGCTTCTTGAATTTTGCCAAATTTGTTTGTCTTTTGCCAAATGTGGAAATTTTTAGGTTATTATTTTTTCAAGTTCTTTTTCAGCCTTGCTCTCCTATAGTTCCAGGATTTCAATGACACAAATGTTAGGTTTTTTGTTATAGTCCCACATATCCCAGAGGCTCAGTTTTTTTGTTTATTTGTTTTGTTTTGTTTGTTTTAACTACAATTCTCTCTGATATTGAGACTAGGTAGTTTTTATTTTCTGCCCTGAAGTTTACTGATTCTCTCTGCAGTCCTTTCAGTACTGCTGTTGCACCCATCCATTGAGATTTTTATTCCAGTTACTGCATTTTTCTAAAATTTCTATTTGCTTCTTCTTTATATTTTCATTTTCATTGCTGAGACTCCTCTTTCACATTTTCTGGGTCTTTATATCATTTCATTTACCTCAAGCATATTCATATTTGTTCACTGAGGCATTTTTATGATGGCTGTTTTAAAATCCTTAACAGATAATTCTAACATCCATGTCATCTCAGGGTTGTCATCTGTTGTCTATCCTTTCTCACTTGATTTTAGATTTTCCTGTTTCTAAATATGATACATCATTTTTATTGAAACCTGGACTTTTTTATATTTATGTTATGCAAAAATGGATCTTATTTGGTGAAGCAGGAATGCTGCCTCTTTACTGCCAGGTGGGCGTGGAGGTCCAGGATCTCCCTTCAGCCTCCATTGACATGGAGGAGGGAGGAGCTCCTTGTTACTGCTGAAAGGATACGAGAGTTCAGGCTCCTCACTAATCATCCACTGATACCAAACTGGATGGAAAAGGAAAAGATGCCTGTTTATTGCTACCATTGAGTGGTGGTGAAAGTCCTGACTTTCCGTTTGGCCTCCTCTGACAACACCCAGGGAGAAGGAGGGAGGGTGGCTCATTACTACCAGGTAGGGTGTAAATGCAGGTTCCTCAGGCTGTCTCCCCTGAGGTGAGAAGAGGAGTTCCTTACCAACTAGTAGGAATGATCAAAGTCCTAACTACAATAGCCATGCCCTCAGTTCTACATTAAAAAATAAATGATGAAGGGGCCAGCCTGCTGGCGCAGTGGTGAAGTTCGCACGCTCCCCTTTGGTGGCTGGGGGTTCTCCAGTTCAGATCTCAGATGCGGACCTACACACCACTTGGCAAGCCATGCTGTGGCTGGCATCCCACACAAAATAGAGGAAGATGGGCACAGACATTAGCTCAGGGCCAGCCTTCCTAAGCAAAAAGAGGAGGATTGGCGGCAGATGTTAGCTCAGGGCTAATCTTCCTCAAAGAAATTAAATAAATAACTATAAACTAAACAATGAATGTGAAGGATATTTTCATTCCACCATGAAACCTAGGGGTAGTGAGACACATTCCTAAATAGTACATTTTATTTTCATAAGATAACTTTTTCTATATGGACAATACAGGTCACCTAAGCAACCCGTTTCACTTTAACTAAAGCCTAAAATTTTAATATAAGCTAGAAGTCTGTATTATTTTTCCATTTTCGACTATTTTAGTGCATTGATGCATTATTTTATGTTGGACATATTTTTTCTTATTGTCTAGGTAGTACGACAGATATTTAATGCTAAAAGAAATATTAGAGGATTTTTAAAATAACCCCTTGGGTTACATCATTGAGGAAAATTAAATCCTTAGAAGTGAAATGTTTAGACCAAGGAAACATAGTTATTAATGGCACATTTGTAGTGTAGTAAAGATAACACAGTGAAATTTAATTTCCTTCACAGTGACTTTGTTGACAGGAACCCATACATGTAGTTAATATACAAATGTGATTCTCCTCCATATCATGTTGGCTATAAGCACATCACAAATGCTTCCTTTTCTTTGTTTATTTATTACATGATTTGTGCATGTGTATGATTAGAAGAGTGAGACGTCCAATAAATTTTTAATCTTACTCTGTATACAATAAAAACAGTTCCAAAAGTGACTTTCTTTCCATGTATTTCAGATTATGTGAAATGAAGTTGCAAAATGCAGCTTTGTTTCATTAAATGTCATATGCCAGAATAATGAGTATAAAATTCTGGATGACTGGTGCCATAATATAAAAAAAAAATCCAGTTGTTTCATGAAAGTCCATAAAATTGATGCCAATATCCGTTCAAATGATCTGTATTATATAATGTGAGGTAGCTTAATTCTGTCCAGAAATATTTTTAAATTGCAAGAGTTTCTTAAAAGGTAATTAAATAAAATCTTACAAGTTATATCAGATTGTTTTGTTTTAGTATTTTGTACTGCAATACTCCAGATGTGTTACTTTAAGATATTTTGTCCTGCCTTTTAAAAATGTTACCCGAATCATTTCAAATATTTTCTTTCTATTACCTTCTACTATAACTTGCTGAAAATAATTATCTCCAAATTTATGCTTTTCTTTGACTTATCTTTTTGAAGAAGAAGAAGTTGTTTACTTCTGTAACGCTTTTCTTATATTGCTTTTCTTAACATCAAACATTAGGCAAAATAAAATTACAGATGATATGGGATAAAATATACTTCAGAATTTACCTTTTCTTAGCATCATAACTTCATCTTTCTAAAAGGTCATTCCATTCTTTGAGTAATCATCCTTTAGTAATGAAAGTGTTTATGAAGCAAGATAAAAGTGTGAAGAGGAGCATGTAGAATATTTTGCAAAGGATTTGGTATTTTCTTAACACTATGTGATCAAAATGAGTAACTAATAATGTCACAAATTTTAATTACATGTAGGCTCAAAGCAGTTAAGAATCAATTAGTAGATGTAATGAAAATGAAGACTTGGCGTTTGACTCCCTGAGATTCCAAACTAGTATGTCTTATCACGGATCGAGGAATCTGCTTTCCAGCGTTATTAGAAATACTCATGAAAGTAGTTCACAAATCACACTTGGGGACGTAGGGAAAGAGTAGGATCTCTTCCATTTCTTAATATCTTATGAGAGTTGGATAGAATCAAATTACTTAACTTTCCAATCCAAAGACACTTAACAGATGACGAACCCATAGGTAGTCTACACAGAGGTTGAAATATTACAATGTACACCTGAAATTATATAATGTTATAAACCAATGTTACAGAAATGAAAAATTAATTAATTTTTAAAAGATTTAGCAAAATAAGTAAATAAACAAAAGCATGGAAAAAAATGGGGGTTGGCCTGGTGGCGCAGTGGTTAAGTTCGCACGTTCCGCATCAGTGGCCCAGGGTTAGCCAGTTTCGATCCTGGGTGCGGATGCGGCACCACTTGCCAAGCCATGCTGTGGCAGTTGTCCCACATATAAAGTAAAGGAAAATGGGTGCGGATGTTAGCTCAGGGCCAGTCTTCCTCAGCAAAAAGAGGAGGATCGGTAGCAGATGTTAGCTCAGGGCTAATCTTCCTCAAAAAAAAAAGAAAGAAAAAAATCTTAAAAAAAGAAACCTGGAAAAAAATAGCACGTCAGCAGGTAGTTCTCTCACATTTTTATATATTTTAAAACAGATTTTTAAAAATGTATTTAATTTAATTGTACAAGGATTTCCATGAGCTATATAGTTATATGTTATATAAACACAATCACAAGTAGTAAGTATATAAATCAGACATAGATCCCCAGCATTTTAAGTCAAACTGTTCAAAGCAAAGCAAGGGCGTGGGTGCCGAAACCAAATACCAGCTACTTTCTTCCCTGGCTTTTTGGACCTTGCATCACTCCCCTGACATACAGTTTCTAAGAAAAAGTTTCTGCCTTGTAAATTTCTAATTAGATTACAAAGACCTTTAACTTAGCCCTCAGCAAACAATGCACATGTTATTAAGATAAAAGAATTACCAAGCCCAAAACTATCTAATGATTTAACAATCCACTTACGTTATAAATATAAAGAAAAAGCTTTTTTGGACCTTCCTTCTCTTCTGGAGGAAGATGTGATGATCACAGGCCTCTAATTATTTCTACAATTTTTCTTTTTCCTTTTTTTTTTTAAAGATTGGCACCTGAGCTAACAACTGTTGCCAATCATTTTCTTTTTTTTTTTTTCTTTTTCACCTCAAAGCCCTCCAGTACATACTTGTATATTTTAGTTGTGGGTCCTTCTATTATGGCGTGTGGGATGCCACCTCAACACGGCCTGATGAGCGGTGCCACGTCTGCGCCCAGGATCCAAATCAGCGAAGCCCTGGGCCGCCAAAGCAGAGCACACAAACAAAACCACTCGGTCAAGGGGCCGCCCCCTCCACAATTTTTCATACTCAAACCAGTGTACAAGAAAACTGACCCAGGCACAGGTTTAGAAAATATTTCATAATTGAAAGTCTTCTCTTAATATGGTCAATTTTATTGATAGAATTTCTCATAATTGGCTATTTTTTCATTCTTGGAGTGTATAAATTTTGTGATGATTTAATAATAATTGATGAATTCATACTTCTAGTCATCTCTAGTTTTTTTAATTTTTGCTTTGAGGAAAATTACCCCTGAGCTAACATCTGTGCCAATCTTCCTCTACTTTGTATGTGAGACACCTCCACAGCACAGCTGATGAATAGAGAAGGTCTGTACTCAGGATCCAAATCAATGAACCCAAGCCACCAAAGTGGAGCACGTGGAACCTTCACCACGGGGCCCGGCCCCTAGTGTTTTTTGAAAATATATTTACAAGTGAGATCTTGCATTTCCTCTAACTTAAAAGCAATGATAACAGTAGCGTTTTATACCCTTTAGAACTTTATGATAATGAAATCATATGGTTTGAATCTTTATAGAAATTTCTCTGTCCGTGGTGATTTGTGTATGTTTGTGTATTGTGAGTTTCTCTGCAGTGGTCTTAATACTTTTGATATTTATATTAAATTCTGGTTTCCAATTTATCTAGAGTTAATATAAATAATTCATATTATTTCTATAACAATTTACTTTTCATTTATATAGTTCAATATTTTAGGGAAGTTTATGTTCCCTCTTTTGTTTATGCTCTCAATTATGTATCGTCTATGATTCCTTCATTTCTCCTCTTTCATTACCATGCCATTTCTTTTACTAGGTTTGAATTTCATCTCCTTTTAATATCATATGCTACAGAGAGGAAAAAGTGTATAGACTTAAATGCAATATATGAAATAAACCAAATAAGTATGTAGCATATGATATTAAAAGGAGATGAAATTCAAACCTAGTAAAAG